>NC_056739.1:811903373-812013373 GCF_019279795.1 Protopterus annectens
TTACATTCTTCCTCAACTCCCAGGCCAACAACCTCCATCCTTGTCATGATAGTCTTCTGGAAGAACGAGAGTTCATAGGGGTACCACTATGCCTTAATTTGAGCTCCAGATAATAGCCTCTTCTGTCAGGGATGGTCTATTAATATTTCTTACTTTGTCATCTAGCAAACAAGATCTGAGGTATGTTAGGGGTTGGTACATTGTGGGTAGGGAGGAGCTTGAGAGCTTTTAGGTTACCACGAGATATAGCAACGGTCAAGTTGGATCTGAGGATCAGATCCGAGCCCAATAGTTGAGGAAGAATGAAAATGGACAACACTGATGAAACGTTATTGAAAGTACATAACTTTTTTTATTGTCAAAAGATTACTAGCAGGCTTACCAAGAAAACATGAAGGGATAAGCTTTGTTAGGGATGAAACACACAGGAAGATTAGACACCCTAAGCAGGAAGTCCCAACATTTAGTTATCAATCATTTTGGGTGTATGGCTGTTGAATTAAACCTGGACACTTAGAGGATTGTTTTTGGAATATTTGGCACTTGTTTTAAATTTATCTGCTCTCTGTTTCTGGGTGTTATACCAACTGAATAAGGTCATCTATTTGCTTTCTTTGTTTTTAATGATTTTTAAGTTATGTTTAACAGTTCTTAGTTGAGTCACATTCTTTATGTTATCAGTCTTTTTTTCCAACAAACATCTTTATTAAATTTTCACACATGACATAGGCAATGTTACATTTATACAAATGAAAAACAAGCAACATGGCACCACTTTAGTTGCAAACAGTAAACATCACAGACACCATTGAAACAACTGTTATTGCAAACATTATATATCACTTATACTCTATCCAGTCATTGTCAGTTAAGCATTATATGGCTCATTCAAATCATGCTTCTTAACCCTCGTTCCTGCCCTCCATATGTTGTTCCTACAATTCCCATTTTTCCTATATAGTTTGCTCCCTCCCTTTTCTAAAGATCCTAATTCCAATTGTTTTATCTCTGTTACTATAGTCACTGCTTCTAGTAAAGTTGGTCTAGACTTTGATTTCCATTTCTAGTAATTGCTTTTTTGGCAGCCACCATAATTAGACTCAGCAAGGCTTTACTATTTCTAGGCAATTCTGATTCTGTATTATAACTCAAATATATCATCTCCTAAGTCAATTCCAAGCTACTCACCCAGCATCTCCGACAGAGTGGTCTGCAGGGAATCCCTAAAGTCTGGCAGCTCATTACACTCCCCAAAAATGTGTTCCCAGCCACCTCTTTCTTGCCCATCACACCTCCAACACTTGTTATCCACCTGAGGAAAAATTATACGTGGGGTTTAAAAATACCTATGTAAACACTTCCAAGCAAAGATCATAAATCTTCTAGACTTTGTTGCATATTTGGGAGATACACATATATCCTCCCATTGTCTCTTTGTGAATTGCTTATCCAGTCTGTCTTCCCAATCCTTTCTAAGCTCCTCTGATTGATTTTTATAAGTATCATGCAGTATTTTATATGCTTTACTAATTATTCCTTTTTTAAAGACAGCTTCTGTTCTAGATTCTATTAAAACCTCTACCAGTGCTGGTCTTTCATTCAGGAGCCCCCTATTTCTTTCTCTTTGCCTATACTCTGATATCAATAGGATATAGGGAAGGCAATCTCTAACCTGCAGTCCATATTAATTCTTGGCCTCTTCCCATTCTGTTACCTTTCCCTTTCTAGTTATTTGCTCCCAATACCTTGGTTTCTTTACCAGTTTTCTCAAATAAATTCCAGCCCACTCTTGCCTATTATCTGTATCCCTGACCACAGTCATCCCTATCAGCAAAATCTCTTTTCTCCATTCTCGTGCTGGTTTGGTTCTTAGAATACTCCATGCTATTTTATAAATATAATACTCTGTATAATTTTTGTTGTTCTCCTTAAGAGTCTGCATCCAAAATCCCAATCTCTCCTCATTTCTTGAGCTTCCTTCCTGTATCAGCATCATTCCTTTCCACTTTGAATTATAGACCTGATGTTGTTAATCTTCATTCATTCATGATGGATGGGTCTCAGTTCTGTCATCGGAACTGACTCGGCCAATATAGCAAGCTCGCGCCAGCCAAAAACTCTCAAGCTAAGGTTACCCATAGTGCCCCTCTCCTCAGATCTCGTTTGCACGTAGAGTTTCAAAACCCGTCAGGCCAGCTCTCAAGCCAAGTGTTTATTTATTTATCTAAATATTGACCTTTTGTCTTTATAAAAGCACTCAAGCCATTCATTTCTCAGCCCGGCACTTGCTCAAAACTTATAATAAGCACTTGTAAACCCTAGCACTAGACCCTCCTGTACTGTACAGAAGGACAAGGCTCTCTATTCGACCTTACCAGCCATCCAGTAAAACAGTTCACTGTACCTATCCAGGCATGTCCAAAGGGCAGTTTTAGGTGTACTCTCCAGTCCAACTGGTGAATCTGGGCATTTTGAGGCAATGTTACAACTGCCTCATGTACACAGACAATCCCCTCCTCCTACCACCAAACACTAATACATGCGAGAGATGCAGTTATACAGCCAAACTAGAGGCTAAGCTCTCTCAACCCAAGACTGGATCAGACAGTCAAGAGGAGAAGGAAAATACTTGCATCACACCACCAGTCTTACACAGACCCATTAAACCAGCACCCGCAAAAAACACACATAAATACATGAAAACATACTCGGAGGCTCTAAATAAAAATCTGCAAAACCAACAGAGACCTGCAAAGCAATCATCCAAGCAACCTCCACCCCCCCCCAACACAAACCATGAAATACATACTTCACAAAACCAGTGTGCCATGCAATCACAGCCCTTAAGGCAAAATAACATACCCAACATACTAGTAATAGGTGACTCTATAGTCAGGCACACTGACGTCCCATTCACTAGGCTGAATAAGGAGAAGGCTACTGTTAGCTACCTGGTGGGTGCGAGGATCCACCACATAACACAAGCACTCAGGTCACTCCAGAACAAGTACAAATATGACTCTGTCATTGTCCATGTTGGTGTGAATGACCTGAGCCGTACCACCCTGGACTACACGAAGAGAGACATGGAAGAGCTCTCTGATCATGTAGCCCAGGCCATTATGACCCTGACCCTGAGTAGCATCCTGCCCTCACCAAGAATGATACCACGGTATAAAGAAATAATTCTCGATTTCAACAGTTGGCTAAGTTTCTGGTGTTATTCAAAGGGGATCCAGTGTCTGTCAGCCTGGGATGACATACTCGACAAGCCACACTGCTTCACTAGAGACGGCTTACACCTGTCACCCTTAAGCTTTTGAATACTGGCCAAGGCTCTTGCCACCCCATAGTGCCTTTTTTAGGCAAGGCTCAAAAGACAAACCCACCTCCGTAAATAGCACAAGTAACAAAAAACTGAGGGTAATGCTACTCAATGCCAGAAGTCTAAACCTCAAAATGCATGCACTCGAGGCACTCCTCAGTATGGAGAAAAGCGATATATGTGCAGTAACAGAAACCTGGTTTAAGGCTCCAGAGAGCACCCCAGCAGTACCAGGCTACAACTCATACCATACATTTCGGCCACAGAACCCAAACCGAAATACAAAAGGTGGGGTCGTATCCATATTCATCAAGGATACCCACACCTCCAGGTTAGTGGCACAGCACGATGCTTTAGAGATCATCCACGTGCAACTAAGAATGGGCAAAACTGCAATTCAAATTGTAGCTTGCTACAGATCACCCACCATGTCCCAGGACACCCATTCCACGTTTCTGGAAACACTGGGAAACATAAAGGTCCTAACAAACACCCTAATATTGGGTGATTTCAATTACCCAAACATTAACTGGGAGAACTACTCAAGTACTAACTCCCTTGCCCACCTTTTCCTAGAATTTATAAACTCAAATGCCCTGGTTCAACTGGTCAACACTCCCACCAGAGGTGACAACATATTGGACCTGGTCATCATCAACATGGGCGACCGATGTTCCACACCAGAGGTCAACCCCGCGCTGGTTAGCTCTGACCATAAACAAATCACTTTGGATATCCATATTCCGCCCCCACCCCCGGACAAGAAAACCACCATGAAAAACCTTTCAAAAGCAAACTTCACGTTACTTAAGACCGAAGTGGAAAGTTTCAAAGCCCCCATGCTGAAGGATAACACTGTCCAAGCTGCAAAATCCTTTACTAATGCATTCTATGGGCAGCTACAAGAATGCATGGATCATGCCATCCCAAGCAAAACCAAGACTCACTCCTCCAAGAAAAGGAATCCAATCTGGTGGACTCCTGTCATAAACAAGCTATACAATAGAAGGAGGAAACTAGTACAGAAAAGAGTAAAATCCCAAGAAGGGAAGACATCCCTGATCAGTATCAGCAAGAAACTAAGATCCCTCATAAAATCATCCAAGGCGAGCTTTGAAAGAAAAATTGCCAAGGACTCCAAAGATTACCACAAGGCATTATTTAGCTATGTCAAGAATCTAAGTGGCAATGCTCAGATCTGCTCAGAGTTAGTGCAGAATGGCACAAAATACACTGAACCGACCCATATCGCTGACATCCTGGCAGACAGGTTCAGCGCAAACTTCACCCCCCCCTCACCCCCAAAAGGGTCCATAACCATACCAGAAGAATGTACAGTCCCTGAAATCACAGACACTCAGGTTAAAACAACCCTTTCCAAAGCCAAAAACACAGCATCAATGGGACCGGATGGTGTCCCAGGCTGCATCCTACACAAGCTCAAAGACGTACTAACCCCTCACCTAAACACACTGTTCAAACTCAGCCTCTCCACAGGCTACATACTCATAGAGTGGTGGACAGCAATGGTTATTCCGCTGCACAAAGGTGGAGACACAACAGACCCTGGGTACTATTGCCCTATAAGCCTGACTAGCTTGGTCTGCAAGGCTATGGAGCGCATCATCATGGAACTCATTAACAGAGACATTTGGAACTTCCAAACACTGGACCCTACCCAGTTTGGCTTTGTTAAGGGCAGATCATGCCTCCTAAACCTGGAGGACTTCTTTGAGACAGTTACCAAGGCTATAGATGAGGTAAAGGTGGTACACACAGCCTTCCTAGACCTCACTAAGGCCTTCGACACCATTCCCCATTCTGGTATTATAGACAAGCTCACCAGCCTGAACATAAACGCCTACATCACAAGATGGTTTGCCAACTGGCTCATGGACAGAACCTACATGGTGAGAGTTGTGGGAGCTAGGTCCGACTCTAAACCGGTTACAAGTGGCATTCCCCAGGGCTCAGTCCTAGGACCCCTCCTGTTCGGCATATACTTCTCAGAGGTACAGGCAAGCACAGAAGGACTATGGTTGACCAAGTTCCCAGACGACTGCAAACTAAGGGCTATAATTGACTCTCCGGCTGACACAGACATCCTCCAAAAGGGTCTCACTGAGACGAATACCTGGTGTCAAAATCATGGCCTCAAGCTAAATGCTAAAAAGTGCATGGTCATCCCGTTTGGAAAAAACAAAGTACCCACAAACTACCACATAGGTGGTAGTCCCCTAAATACAGAAGATGTAATAAGAGATCTGGGGATCCAAGTAGATAGTAATCTAGTAATCTCACCTTTGATAATCACATTGCCAAAGTGGTTAGAAAATGCTTCTATGTGGCCCACCTAATCACAAAAGGGTTCGCATCCAGATCAAAAGAGGTCATTGTGCCCCTCTACTCATCACTCATCAGACCCATCATAGAGTACCAATGCCCCATTTGCGATGTGCCTTACAAGACACCTGCAACAGCTGGAAAGACCACAGAAGTACCTCACCAAGAGGATCACTAGCCTCAAACAGATGCCCTATGCAGCTCGACTGAAGAAACTCCAGTTGTACTCGGTTGCATACCGCCTACTCAGGGGTGATCTCTGCCTGACATACAAGTTCATGTCTAACCCAGAATTGATGGACATGCTCCTCCTAAAGAAAACCTTATCCCCTCGAGCCACACGCTCTAGGAATCTAAACCTCACCACAACAATAAATAAGACGTGCTGGAGGGATAGATTCCTGTCCCAGAGACTTCCCATGCTATGTAACAAGATCCCAATCTACATTAGGCAGAGCTCCTCACTAACACTCTTCAAAAGAAACCTTGATGAGTGGATGGGAAACAGAAAGTTTACCTCGGGGATCACTTCAGTGGCTCTGCTGGACAGAGGCACAGGGAACTAATCTAAGGGGGTGGCGAAAGCCAACACATTCTGGCTAGGCTTATAAATGCCTTTGGGCAGATAGCCTAGTACCAACCTATGAACCTATAACTTCTTATAACTCTTTTGCTATTAATCGTTTACACCTTCTGATACTTACTTCTTGTGTGAGTGAAAATTTCCTGCCCTTTTTTACCTTTTTGGTATTTCTTAGTACCATTGTTGGTACAGCCCCTCTTTTTCTCTTACCCTTTGGTATTTTATATATAATATCATTGGTATTCCTTTCTCGCTTCTATTACCCATTTGGGTATTTCTCTTCTTTACCATTGTTAGTAATTTAACAACAGAAAAAAAATATCCTTTCTTTCTGAGTGTGTGTGTGTATGTGTGTGTGTGGCCTATCGTGACAGTATATCTTTATTGCTGGTGAATTACTGTTTTTCATTGCTGTTGGTATTGTTGTTTGGATATTGCTATAATGGTGGACAAAAAGGGAACTATTAAGTCCAAAAAAGTGCCTGGACACGCTGTTAAGAGATCCACAGAAGTGAAGGGAACTACTCATTTCAAACAGTGTGATAAATGTGGTAGGAGGATGCCAAACTCAGACGGCCATCTCCCCTGCGTCTGCTGCCTTGGGGTACCTCACTTAAAAGTTCACCCCCCCCCCCCGTGTGAGCTCTGTAAGGGCTTTAGTGCCCGTACCTTAGCCAAGTGAAACAATAAACTAATGCTGAAGGGTCTTTTAAAAACCCCTTTCTTGGAGGCTCTATCTGAGGCAGAGGTCTTAACCCATCCTAAAAAAAGAGTCTAAAAAGAGGAGCCAGTAAGTACCTTCGTCTACTCACACTCATCCACGGTGCCATCTTTGACCATGGAACCTACAATGACTACCTCTACCATGGTACCAACATCTTCTATGGTACCACAGACTCTCTTGGTACCAAAAATAGTTTCTCCATTACAACTGGTCACTTCCTCCCCCTCATCACAACCTTCTGGTCCTTTGACCACAGTGCTGAAAGTCGAGACACTAGCCAGGACCAGATATTCTCTGTCAGTTGATCCCTTTGTTGGACACCAGCTAAGTCCTTTCCTGGATCGTCCTGAATCTCCATCGGGGATGTCAACCTGCTCCATCAGGAGCCTTTCGGAGCTCGGCATAGTGAGACTTGTGGATCAGCTCCTAGTGACCAGAACTATCCCAGCTGCATCTAAAACCTCCCTCCCACCCAGAGCCGAGGGCTTTTCTCCACAAGCTCCAACATATATTCCACCTTCAACCTCCCAGCAGTTCTTGGAGCCTTCGATGCCAATGCCAGCCTCGCTACCAGCATCTTCGGTTAAACTGATGGATCTTACCATGGTTCTAGAGCCAACTCACCTTTGAGACCATGACTGGTCTGTCAGCACCATGTCCCCTAGTATGGCAACAATTTTTTCTACAGCACTGTCTACAGTTCCTGTAGCTCTGGCAGCTCCGAGTCCTCTCACGGCTCCTTCCCTTGAGGCGGGCTCATCGGATTGGGGTGTAACCTTGGTTCCAAGGTTGTCCTTCTCTGTTCTGGACTCCCATCCCTCTATGGGCAGGCCTGCCTTCCAGGTTATGGAGAGGGCACTCACCTCAGCAGGTTCACAGCTAGCCCCTTCAGCACCAGAATGCCACTTATACATGCCTTCTGGTCCTCAGCTGACACAGTCCACTAGGCTGGGACATCAGGCATGGGTGCAGCAAGATACCCTACCGCAGGGGACCCTCTCTTTGGAGTCCTCTTCAGATGCCCACCCTGAAGAGCCACCCCATAAGAGATCATGCAAGAGGAAGCACGTTGACTCCCCTGAGGAGTCTTTCACTGAAGATACAGATTACGATGAGGGTGAAGGATCCCCACAGTCACCCCCCTGAGGATGTCTTCTTTGGAGACATACTGGAGGTGCTGAAACAGAGAGGTGACTGGAAGCCCACCAACCCTTCTTCTGAGGAATCTGTATTCTTGCAGGCTTTCCATGCCTGACACTCTACTTCCTGGCTGACCCACCTGCAGATGAGTTAGTCAAGCTCACCGTGCAGTCCGCTTGGAAGACTCCTGACACCATTGAGCCAACCCCCTGGAAACCAGACAAAATACTCTCCCCCCAGAGGATCACCCACATTGGTCCAAAGGCTTGGCAATAGACACTATGGTGGTGGTGGCGGCCGCAAAGAAAAAACTCGCAGAAGAGAGTTCTGTTGTCCATCCTCCAAACAGGGAGTCACGGACGATGGACAGGTTAGGGAAGCAGGTTTATGCCTTATCAACCTTTGCCATTTGGTCGTTGAACTACTTGGCACATTTTAGCCATCTGCAGAGAGACCTGATCACAGAACTCTCAGGAACTTTGGCAGGAGCTGTGCCTGATGAGGTACGTGACAAAGTTGCCTCACAGCTTGCCACCCTGGAATCCATATGTAACTCGTCCATGCGGTTGATTTCCCATACAAGCGAAGGGGTGGCCAGAGCAGCGGGTGCAGGTGTTGTCATGTGACGTCATGCCTGGATGCACTTGTGCGACTTTGTGGACCCTTTCAAGTCTTCCTTCATCAATGATCCCATTGAAGCCTCCTTTCTTTTCGGTCCAAAGGGTAAAGACACACTGGCCAGGTGTGAGAAGGATGGCAAGACCCTATCTGCTGTGGGCGTAGGTTTTTCCACTCCCACCTTTCCTACTGTAGGAATCAGAGAAGTGGAAAGATGTGGTTCAGGAAATCCCAAGGGCCTTTCTGTGACACACGTGGTGTGTTTTCCCCCTGGGCCAGAGGGGGGAACTCATGAGAGAGATGCCCCCCACAAGGCGGGGGGGGGGGTCTGCTTAACCAGGGGTCCAGAAATTCTTTTTTCGGGCAGCCCTACAAGCGCTCCTGAAGAGTGGCCCAATTGCTTGCCTCTGGAGGCAGTTGGGGGATGATTTTCTCTGCACTACTTAGCCTGGTAATCCATAATGACAAATTCCTGGGTGCAGAGGTTATCACATCCCCTTTGATCTTTACCTGAGGCCACAGAGGCAAATCCCTGACATTCCACCCAGTCAGAGGGATGTAGCAGCAGAAGAAATCTGAAAGCTGCTCCAAAAAAGAGTCATCCAGTTAGTCCCACCAGACCAGACAGAATCCAGATTTTACTCAAGATTCTTTTTAGTGCCAAAAAAGACAGGGGATGGGAGGCCAGTTTTGGATGTCAGCATCTTAAACAAGTTTGTCAGACAAACCAAATTCCAGATGGTCACGATTCTGTCTATTCTCCCATTTCTGGAGAAAGATGACTGGATGTACTCGATAGATCTCCAGGACACGTATTACCATATAAAAATGGACAAACGGTCCAGGAAATAACTCCGCTTCTGGCTGGGAGCCAATCACTATCAATTTCAAACACTGCCCTTTGGACTCTCTACAGCCCCCAGAGTGTTCCCCAAATGTGAGGCAGTGGTAACAGCTCACCTGAGATTGCAGGGATTCCGAGTGTTTCCATATCTAGACAACTGGCTCCTTACCACCACCACCAAGCATCTACTGCTTCACACCCTGCACTATACTCTACAGCTAGCAAGCTCCTTAGGGATCTCAGTAAACAAAGAGAAGCCAAAACTAGTACCTGCTCAAAGCCTAGAATTCATAGGAGCAACATTCGACACAAGGTCTTTCCTGGTCGCCTTCCCGCTTCACAGACTTCAGGGACTAAGATCTCAGCTCCGAGTGATACTCTGTCAAAACAAAGTCCCAGCTCATTTAATCCTTCATTTGCTAGGATCAATGGCAGCAGCGATTACTATAGTTCCTCTAGCAAGACTAGACATGAGATTGCTACTGTGGCTACTAGCGTCATAGAGGTCCCTATTGACACATCCGATGTCTCATCCGATCCGCATAATGAACAGCTGCAGTCAGGATCTCTATTGGTGGATGAAGCCAGAAATGGAGTTATGGAGTTGTCCCTTCTCACCTCTCAGCCGAACCATGAATGCATCCCTGATGGTGTTGGGGGGGGGGCATTTTCAAGGAAAGACAGTCCAAGGTGCTTGGTCTCCCATGAAGGCCAAATTTGCATATCAATGTCCTAGAACTGAGGGTGGTGCTTCTGCTGTTGCAAGCATTTCACTCTGCCCTCCCATTAGGGACAATTGCTATCCAGTCAGACAATATGTCTGGTACATCAATAAACAAGGGGGAACCAGATCCTACCCATTGTGTTAAGAGGCCATGGGAATTTGGCAGTGGGCAATAGCCTCCAACTACTTTCTAGTAGCAATGCACATTCCTGGGAATTCCAACATGATTGCGGATAAACTGAGCAGATACATTCTCATGCCTCACGAGTGGTCCCTCAATCCAGTGGTAGCGGTGGAGATATTCTGTTTCTGGGGCCAGCCTTGCTGCGACCTATTTGCATCCCCCACCAACCAGAAATGCAGCAGCTACTTTGCCCTGATCCCCCCTCAGGGGGAGTCCCTGAGGGATGCTCTAGTACCTGATTGGGCCCCAGGACTACTGTATGCCTTTCCTCCCTTTCCTCTGATACCACTGTTTCTAAAGAAGGCTCTTTGGTTGAGAAGCAAAGTAATCCTCATTGCACCCTATTGGTTCCAGCAAGTCTGGTTCCCTTTCCGTTCGCCTCATCTGATTTACCGACCATGGATTCTGGATCCAACTCCAGGACTACTGTCACACCCACAGGGGTTTAACCATCCAAACCTACCGAGCCTCAAGCTGATAGCTTGGTTTCTCCACTTCCAGTAATTGCTAGGCAAAATAACCTTTGAAAAATCCTTCTGGCTTCCCATAAACCATCCACTAGGAAGATTTATGATAGTAAATGGAACAGATTTGTGTATTATTCTCATGAAAAAGGAATAGATCACTTCTCAGCTCTGATCAGTTCGGTTTTAGAATATATATCAACCCTGCTTCATTCAGGAGCTTCAGCTTCTATGATTTGGATCCAGTTAGCAGCTATCACAAATTTTCACAGTGGTTTCCAGGATTCCTGTCTGGTACCTCATTGTCTCTGTAAAACCTTTTTAAAAGGAGATCTGAAGTAGTTAACTTCATTTGATCAGCAACCTGTGGGTATCGGATCCAATTAGGATCCGAGCCGGCAGCTTTCCTAGCCAAAGATCTGAGCTCCAAGCTCCTCCCCCTACCCACAATGCCCTGCCACCTCCCTCTAACCCTCAGATCTCGTTTGCCGCGGCTTTGTTAAGCATCCTAGAATGAGCTCCCAGTGTGGGTGCTGTGAGTTAAGTGGACAGTTTGGAGCAAGGGTGCCCCAGTGGATGCCATGGTGGTGGTGGCTGCCACTAAAAAGGAATTAGCACAGGGGAGTTCCTCGGTACATCCTCCAGACAAGGAGTCTCGGATGATGGACAGCCTCGGGAAGCGGATGTTTGCTTCAGCAACCTTCTCTGTAAGGTTACTGAACTATATGGCACATGTAATTCAGCTCCAGCGGGACCTAATCAAAGAGTACGCTGGATCACCTCCAGAGTCCATGTCGGCCGAGGACAAACAGACCTTCTCGGCTTGAATGGCCACTCTTAAGTCGATTACTAACACATCTATGCAGCTTCTCTCCCATGCCATGGAGGGAGTGGCTAGAGCCAGCGGAACAGGCGTTGTCTTACGTCGACAGGCCTGGCTCCATCTCTGTGACTTTGCGGAACCCTTCAAGGTGTCCTTCGCAAACACCCCCTTTGATGGTTCTATGCTTTTTGGCAAAACCATCCGCGATATGCTTCTCCAGAGCGAGAAAGATGGGAAAACATTGTCTGCTGTCGGGATACGCTTCTCGGCTCCTCAGAGGTCCTTCTCCAGGAACCAAAGAGGACAGAAGAAAATGTGGTTCCGGAAAGCTCAACAATCCCGTTTCGCTCCAGATCCTTCATCCTCCAGAGGCAGAGGAGGACAAGGTGGATGCCGGCCCAGAGGCAGAGGGGGGGGGCTGAAGAATTTCTGGTCTAGGGAACCTTTTTCTGATCGACCCGGGTGGCAGCCCTGAGGGGCTGCCCGACTGCTCCTCTCTGGAGGCAGTCGGGGGCGCTTCTCGGAGCACCTAGCCCATTGGGAGTCCATCACAACAGACCACTGGGTGCTCCGAATCATATCCAGAGGCTATTCTATTCCATTCCTAACATCCCCTCCCCGATGTTCCATCCAATCAGAGGGAGGTAGCAGCCTTCGAAATAAGAGAGCTGCTAAGAAAAAGAGCCATCCAGCACGTCCCCCTCGGGCAGTCTGGATCAGGCTTTTACTCCAGGTTCTTTTTGGTGCCAAAAAAGACAGGGGACTTAACGGCCGATTCTCGACCTGTCCACACTGAACCTGTCAGTCGCCAAGGAAAAGTTCTGGACGGTCACTATTCAATCCATTCTCCCACTTTTACAGGAGAACGACTGGATGTGCTCGATAGACCTCAAGGATGCGTACGACCACATTCTAATGGACAGGCGATCCAGGAGGTTTCTCCGCTTCCGGCTGGGAGCCAGCCATTATCAATTCAGGGTCCTACCCTTCAGTCTCACCACAGCCCCCAGGGTGTTCACCAAGGTCATGACAGTTGTAGGGGCCTACCTGAGGCTTCAGGGAATACAGGTCTTTCCTTACCTGGATGACTGGCTCCTAACCGCCCCCACCAAGCATCTACTATGTTCAGGCAGGGATTACTTCTTACATCTAGCCCACCATCTAGGCATCACAATCAACCACAAGAAATCCTCCCTTCAGCCTACTCAGATCTTGGATTTCATAGGGGCCAGGATAGACACTATACATTCCAAAGTTTTTCTGACGGCGGACAGACTCCACAATCTAAAACTTCACATTTTGGCCCTTCTACAATCATCATCCCCCCAGTGGAATTAGTCCTGAGGGCCCTGGGGTCCATGGCAGCGGCCATCAATCTGTCACCTATCATACATCTGAAAATGAGAATCCTTCAATGGACCTTACAGGTCCAGTGGTCCATCCTACGTCACCCCCTGTCTACACCTATTCCCCTCAGCAGGGTTTGCAGGGAATCTCTACTTTGGTGGCTTCATTCCAGGGACCTCTGGGGAAGAGCGCCCCTTCTCCATGTCCCCACCCCAAGTCACAGTGACCACGTACGCAGCTCCCCTCGGGTGGGGGGGGGCATTGCATGGGCATATCCATCCAAGGCACGTGGACTCACACAGAGACCTCTTTGCATATCAATGTGCTGGAGATGAGGGCGGTGCTTCTAGCGTTGCAGGCTCTCCATTCCCTTCTTCCTCCAGGGACTATTGCAATTCAAACAGACAACATGTCAGTAGTCTGGTACATCAACAAACAGGGGGGAACCAGATCTTAGCCACTCTGCCGAGAGGCCATGAGAGTGTGGGAATGGGCGATATCCACCAACCGCTTTCTCATAGCAATGCACATACTGGGTCGGTCAAACATTCTAGCGGACAGGTTGAGTCGAACTATCCTCTCACCTTACGAGTGGTCTCTGAATCCAGTAGTAGCAGAACAAATCTTCCTCAGATGGGGTCAACCTTGCTGCGATCTGTTCGCATCGCCTTCGAACACAAAGTGCAGCGAGTTCTTCACTCTAATTCCCCCATCAGAGGAAGTCCCCAGAGACGCTCTGGTTCATGCTTGGCCATCCGGTCTTCTTTATGCTTATCCTCATCTTCCATTGATGACAAAATTCTTGCAGAAAGCTCGTCGGTTGGGGAGCAGTGTTATCCTCATAGCCCCATTCTGGCATCGCCAAACCTGGTTCCCATACCTACGGTCTCATCTAGTACATCTTCCCTGGATCTTAGATCCCATTCCGGATCTCATTTCTCATCCCTTGGGATTGAAGACCCCCGACCTGGACAATCTCATGCTCTTGGCTTGGTTGATCCAGTTCCATTAATGGCCAGGACTCCCGGTATCTCATCCTCAGTTAAGGCCATTCTGGTGGCCGCTCATAAGCCTTCTACCAGGAGAATCTACAAGAGTAAACGGAAGTGTTTCTCTATCTGGGCAGAGCATAGGAATTTGGATCCCTTTATGGCTCCTATCCCAGCAGTCCTTGACTTTCTATCCCATATTTTTCATCAAGGGGCTAGTTCTTTTACTGTTAAAGTTCACTTGGCAGCTATTTCCCACTTCCATGTTGGAAACAGTTTTGGGTCCCTAGCTTCCTCTAAGATTTGCAGGACATTCCTGAAAGGAACTTTCCTGTTAAGACCCCCTGTTAAAGATGCAGTTCCTCCATGGGATTTAACCCTGGTTCTCCAGGTTCTGACTGGTCCCCCCTTTGAGCCTGCAGCTTCAGTCAACTTAAAGTATATATCTTGGAAAACCATCTTCCTGATTGCCATTACCTCAGCTAGGAGGATAGCGGAACTTCACACTCTTTGCAGTAAGCCTCCATACATCGTCTTTCATAAAGACAGGGTTTCCCTCAGGACTAATCCCTCCTTTCTGCCTAAAGTAGCTTCAGAAGTCAACATCAACCAATCCATCAATCTACCTGTCTTCTTTCCTAATTATCAGAACAAAGGAGAGTATAGACTTCATTGTCTGGATGTACATAGACAGTTGCGTTTTTACTTAAACAGAACAGCTGAATTTCAAAAATCAGATCAACTTTTTGTTTCATTTGCTAAGTCCTGTCTGGGTAAGCCTGTGACTAAGGTAACCTTAGCTAGATGGATTTCCCAATGCATCCTTCTCGCATACAGAAGCTCTGGTCGACCTGAGCCCCTGAGGGTTCGAGCTCATTCTACCCATTCTGTGGCTACTTCTGCTGCCTTCTGGCCGACGGTGTCTTTGGACGACATTTGTGCAGCAGCTACTTGGGCTTCATCTCATACTTTTATTACACATTATAAATTGGATTTAATATTCAGGGGACGCGCATCTTTTGGCTCTGCAGTGCTCCGGAATATCCTTCCATGAGGACCTCCCAAGTTGTGGTAGCTACTTCAGATAAAGAAGTTATGTACTCACCATAACGTTCCATCTGAGTATGTAACTTCATTTTTCAGCAACCAACCCTCCCTCCATCCCCCGGACCTTTAGTTCGTTCTGGAAGGATCAGGATTTGTCACTTTCCAGATGACATCTGGTGGAACGTTCAAGTAGTTTCCTTGTGTTATAGTAATGTTCTATGAAACTATGGCAAACTTGATCTGAGGGTTAGAGGGAGGTGGCAGGGCATTGTGGGTAGGGGAGGAGCTTGGAGCTCAGATCTTTGGCTAGGAAAGCTGCTGGCTTGGATCCAAATTGGATCCGATACCCACAGGTTGCAGACAAATGAAGTTACCTACTCAGATGGAATGTTATGGTGAGTACATAACTTCTTTTTTTACATATAAGACTGCCTTTCAAAGAGCCCATTGAACCTTGGAATCTCACATTGGTCCTACAGTCTTTGACTCATCATCCCTTTGAGCCTGCGGCCAGTTGTGACATAAAATTCTTGTCTTGGAAAACTTTGTTTTTGGCAGCCATTACCTCAGCAAGAAGAACATCAAAATTGCAGGCTTTGTGCGTAAAACACCCTTACATTGTTTTCCACAAAGAGAGAGAGTATCACTTCGGACTAACCCATCTTTTCTACCCAAGGTTGTTTCAGAGCTGAATATTAACCATTCAACTGACTTGCCAGTTTTCTTCCCTAATTTCTCAAATAAAGGAGAATATTGTTTGCATTTATTGGATGTGCATAAACAATTATGCTTCTATTTGGATAGGACTAAGTCTTTCCAAAAATCTGACAAATTATTCCTGTCCTTCTCAGGACCTAAGTTGGGAAGATCAGTTTCTATCTAAAGTCACCTTGGCAAAGTGGCTGAGAGAATGTATTTTCTTTGTCTATCAACAGAACCATATTAGTTTAACTATGAAAATAAAGGTGCATTCAACCAGATCAGTTGCTACTTCAGTAGCTTTTCATTCTAGAGCTTCTATGGATGACATTTGTGCAGCAGCCATTTGGGCTTCTCCTCATACCTTTATCACTCATTACAAATTGTACTTGGTCTCCAGGGGGAGAACATCCTTTGGCTCAATGCTGCTCAGGAATATCCTTCCATAGGGCCTCCCAGGACATAAAGTAGTTAGGGACTCTGTCCCATCCATCATGAATGAATGAAGATTAACAACATCAGATAAAGAAGTTATGTTCTTACCATAACGTTCCATCTGTGTTGTTGATCTTCATTCATTCATGACATTCCACCCTCCTACTCCCTCCGAAAGGCTCCTGGAGGTTCTGACTTGGTCCTGGTTACATGATAAGGCATTTGCTCAGACAAAGCCTTTTGCTTTCTTTCCTTATGGGCAAACTCAATCTGAGGAGATGAGGAAAAGGACACTATGGGTAACCTTAGCTCGATAGTTTTTGGCTGGAGCAAACTTGCTATATCGGCCGAGTCGGTTCCTAGGACAGAGCCAAGACCTATCCATCATGAATGAAGGAATATCAACAACATAGATGGAATGTTACGGTAAGAGCATAACTTCTTTTTTTCTGCTTGTGCTATGTACAAGAGCCTTAACTGTATTGCTCTAAAATACCTACTCAAATTGGGTAATCCTAGTCTGCCTTGTTCTATTGGTAGAATCACCTTATCCCACTTGATCCTTCCTATCTTCCCTTCCCAGATAAAATCATTCAACTCTTTTTTAATTGCTATCCACAGCTTTTCCTGTGGTTGATAAAAATATACCTTACCCGTGTATAAGACTAAAGGGACTAAAAACATTTTAATGGCTTGTATCTTAGTATCTATATCCATATAACAAAGCTTCCAGTTTCTCATTTTTTGTATTATCTTCTGTTTAGTCTCTTCCCACATATCCTTAGCTGCCACAACAGAGTCATTTTTAATCCATACTCGTAAATATTTCATTTTATCATGTCCCCATAAATATCGATATTGTTGGACCAATTCGTGTGTGGGTACATAATTTATGGTATTGCCTTTGTTTTAGCTTCATTAATTTTGCATCCCAAGAAGACTTGAAACTATCTTAAAATGCTGGTTTTGTCATGTATAAAATAATATCATCTGCAGATAGAGCTGTTTTTTCCTCATTACCATACCAATTATATCCTTGAATTTCTGAATCCCTTATTTTCTTTGCCAATAGTTCAAGTTCTTTCTGTTATCATTTTTTTTTTGTCATTTAAGCTATTTGTTATTACTTGTAAGTTATTTTTCTTTTCATAGTTCTTGTTCTGACCCTATAGCAACTCGATTAAGTGTTTTAAGCTCATTTAAATTCTTATATTGCCAAATTCCTTTTAATAATTGCACTGTATTTTTGCTTCTTAAGTGGCCTGGCTGTTAGAATTAAATCTTGTTTTTTTTTTTCTCCACTGAGAGAAGAGAGAGACAGGTTAGTTTAAGAGTTTTGACTGCTTAGAGGCAGTTTATATATGTAATTGCTACTGGCCATTGAGCTTTGAAAGCTTTCTTTGAATCTTTGTTTTAAACTTTGCATTCCTGCAGTCAGCACTGCACTTTAGTTGACTCTTAGCTATACTATTCTCCAAATTACGCTTTTATTAAAGTAATTCACTGTAGTCTCCATCTCAAGCTCACAGTTGCTTTTTCTTCACTTACTGAATACAAATACATACTCCAGTATATGTGCCTCCCAAAAAACACTCCTAAAACTAGTTTAGACTGTGCACTGTTCCACAGAATAGAATTAATATACTTGGTCCCTACAAAGAGTTTACCTTGTGTAATCCTCCAGAATTTAAATAAAAAATAAGCTACTTAGTCATATTTACCTTACCTATGCACTTCTTCATCAATAGATGTAATAACTTGATACCTACATGTCTCAGTTCTTTTGCTAGCCTCTTAGTGCTTGGTGTTCTCCGGTAGGATATGAACTGCCTTATGCTCACTGATAACATAACACAAATTCTCTCTCTGTGAAGGTGCACATATTTAAATTATATAGAGGCATCCTTCTAACCTAAAGCTATGTACAGTGAGCATCATACACTTCTAATTTCACTCTCACCTCCACTACCTCCTCAACAAAATCACATTAAAATATCATAAGCTGAGCCTGTCAAAAAATCTCTACCAGAGCATTCTAAAGTGAGTTAGAATAGGTCTTAACTGAAATTCTCCAGTTCATCTCCTCCATGTACCTACAGCATTCAGTCACTAAGAGTCAGATTGCTCCAAGTCTTGAACTCCTAAACACTCTTTAACAACAGTGCCTTAGTGATTAGTGACTCAGTTGTTGGGTATACAGATTTTCCACTCACGAGGCTGGACAATGATAGGGTTATAGTCAGTTGCCTTTCAAATGACAGGATCACTGAAATTACAAGAGCTCTAGACCTATTCCCAAGGCAAATTATGACTATGACTTGGTGGTGGTCTGTGTGGGACTGAATGACCTGGGATGCTTAACCTTTAGGAATATGCAGAGAGACATGTCAGAACTTTCCATGCATGTGATGAATGCAGGTAAGACTCTGGTCCAGACTGGAATCTTTCCTTCATCAAGAATGATTCCTAGGTACAAAGAAAAGATGACTGGCTTCAAAAGTTGGCTGAATAGTTAATGTCATTCTAGGGGGAGTCAGTATATGTCAGCATAGGATGAGATGGCTTATAGTTCAACTTGCTTTGCAAGGGTGCCCTGCATCTCTCATTCAAAGGCTTCTGCATACTGGCTAAAGTTGTTGCTGTCCCAAGTGCCTTTTTAGGCAGAATCTAGTTAATGGGTATTCTAATATAGCAAATTCATAAAACCCCAATATGGACTGATTTAAAGTGGCTATTCTCAATGCCAGAAGTCTTGACAACAAATTGCCCGATCTTGAGGCTCTCCTGCATCTAGATCATGTTTTGTTTAATTGCTGAGATAGTAGTGTAAAGAAAGCATTCCCGCCATACCTGGGTTTTGCATCTGCCATGCCTTCAAGCCTATTGTAACTGTGGTGGTGTCTCCATATTTGTCAAGGATCATTATCACCTCCAAATTCCAAGAGACCCACAAACAGAAATCATAGAACTCCAGATCACCATAGATGAGGCAAGTAACTAGCTTATGGCATGCTACAAGACACCCCCGTGTCTCCAGATGATCATGCCAGATTCCTGAAAGTATTTGAAAAACTGCCTAATTGCAAAAACTGCATTATATCAGTAGACATTAATTCCCTGGAAGAGATAGCTAATAAACCCACCAGAGAACATAATATTCTAGATCAAGTCCATTAAATTTGACCATAAACTTGTGACACTTGCCTTCAAAATCTCCAAAGCCCCTGAAACCAACACCTCTAAATTTAAAGAATGCAGACAGGCTAATGTCGTAAACTTGCATGATGAAAGCTCAAAAATGATAGCACCAGCTTGGATGCTGGCACAGCAGTCAGTTTCATAAAGGAGTTCTACGCCCACTTAGACAAATGCATAAAATTAGCAGTCCCAACCAAAATTTAATTGGAAATTTAAAAACAAACCACCCTGGCAGCCCACCAACGTAAACACATTTTACAGCAAGAGAAAAAAATCCTTAAATTATGCAGCAGATCCAAAAGCCTTCATAACAAAGATAATTTAAAAATATTACTAAGAATTTAAAAAATACTATTTGGAGAAGTAAAGCTTCCCATGGACATAGGGTGGCTTCTAAAGTCACTAATAACTACAAATCCTGCTTTAGCTGTATTAGGAAACTAAGGAACAATAACCAACATTTGTTCAGAAGTTATCCTAAATGGGACTGCCCACTCTGACCCAGTGGACATAGAAAAACAAGTTTAGAGCAGACTCCACCCCCAAAACAACTATCCAACTTCCACATGATCCAGAATGGTTTACCTTTATAATGGCAATCTCAAAAAGGTCGACCACACTTCTGTGAACTCCGAAATGTGAACGTCCCAAATGCCGAAAACCACATATGCGAACGGCTAAATCTTGCCCCCTTTTGACCCATGGTAGCACTGGTGGGGTGGTGTGGCGTGGCCAAAATCGTTAAAAGTCGACATTAATTCGAGATTTTAGGAGTGGTGCGGATTTGAATTTGCGGAAAACAGGTCGATGAAGTGGTAGGTCGATCATATGTGATTGACGATATAAGGGTAAACCTCTAGAATTCCTTATACTCCCTATTATCACCAAGGAACCTGTTCTGATTGTGCTAGCCATGGCCAAAATTACTTCCTTCATGAGCTCTGACAACATACCAGAACATTTAATAAATAGCATCAAACACGCCTTCACTGAACATCTATCCAAACTCCACATGTCCCAGAATTCTTTACATCCCCTGTTATCCCCAAGGAATGCATTCTGATGGTACTTTCAAAGGCCAAAATTATTTCTTCCTTGACATCTGACAACATAACTGGATGTTGTGTAACCTAAGCTTAGCCTCAGGATTTGTTGGTGATTCTCCTCCACAAGGGTGCACCTACCATGTACCCCAGTAAATATAAACCCATCAGCCTTGTAAGCCTGATCTGCAAAGATGTGGAGCATATCATAACTGATCTCATCAAGTGTGTTATCAAAATCTGATTAGGACACTTCAGCTTCATCAAAAAGAGATCTTGCCTATTACATTTAGTAAACCTCTTGAAGAGAATTGCACATACTGTGGACAGTGGTCATGCTGTTTACACAGTGTATCTTGACCTAGGCAAAGCTTATGACTACATATTGCATTTGGCCATTGCATGCAAATTCAGTGATTTAAATGCAGATCCACATGGGGTGAGATGGATAGCAAACTGGCTAAAAAAAATAAACCCACATACTTTATGTGGCATCTGCCTCATCTAAAAGTATGAAGGAAACCATCAGAGTCCTCCAGGCCTCTGTACTGTGCCCCGATTTTTCAGCATTTTCTTCTGTGATCTGCAGACTGAGGACCACTACAACTGTTTAACTAAGTTTGCAGATGACTGAAAACTGGTTGTTGTTATTATGAAGAACCCCTCTGACACCTGTACCCTTTAAAAAGAACTTAATCTAGCTCATACCAGTTGTATTGAAAATGGGCTCAAATTAAACATAAAAAGTGTAGCATCATTTAATTTATCCAACAGTCCTTACATTTAACATATGGGAAAGACAATATTTTACAATAAAATAAAAATGTAGTCAGAGACGTGGGTTGACAGTTTATTCACCTTCAATCATAAAGTGACAATTGCAGTCAAAAATATTTCTGCTTAGCATAGCTAATAACCAAAGTTATATCATCCAAATCTAAAGATTTCATTGGTGTTCATCATTTGATCAGAGCTGCAGTAGCCTTAGCTATATGGGTTATATCCTGCCTAATATATAACAGACATCCAACTTCCAGAGCTTAGGGTAGCCCTCCACATGCACAAACCATTATCAGTTCAGGCAGAACTGAAGAAAATCAATGGTTTGGGTGCCAAGCCCTTCGGAGCTTTCTTGCCTCTGAAGAGTTGGGATTTTAAAGGTGGCTGCACACTGATCAGCAGCTGAATTTCAACTCTCCCAGTATTAAGAGAAACTGAGAAACAACAGCCAGTGGTATTTTCAGCTTCAGTAAAATTCAGTTTCTGGCTAGTGCATACAGTGCCTGGATGCCAGCAAAGAAGATATTTAGAGGACCAGAAAAAATTAATCAGAAAATATGAAGAGAAAGTACTGGGAAGAATCCTGTTCATCAAAAAGCAGGTCAAGCTTCAGCTTCAGCACAAGACATGGCTTCCATTAAATTAAAGGAAAAAAATCAAATGTCCTCAGGGGTGATTAAAATAAATGGAGCATCGAAGGACTGTATCAACTCAAATAACAAAAGGCTGGAATAAAATAGAGGAAGCTTCAACTAGCTATTCAGATGAACTGATAAAACTGGTAAAACCAGAGGTTGAAATGAAGAAAAAGCTGGCTGAGTATGAAACCTCTCAAGAAGAGCTCTTTCAAAAAAAATGTTATAGAGTTAGAAGACAGAGCATACAGGGAAAAAATGGAGAAACTGGAAGGAACAGACAGTAGTAATTTTCTGAAAGTACAAGTGAGCAACTGGACTGGTATTCCACAGCAGGATTTGTTAATTGAAAGTGCACATTAAGTGTATGCTCTAAACCTAGCCATGAGAAAGCAGCCAAGACATGTATGAGTAAAGATGCAACCATAACAGCTGAAAGTTAATTTTGACAAAACTGTGGAAGAAGGGAAAAGTATTAAAATTTGGAGGCAGCAGAGTGTTTGTGGAAAATGATTATTCACTGTATATCAGACAGAAAAGAGGCAAATATATCCCAGCAATCAGGAAATATCAAGTGGCAGGTGTGAGATTCAAGCTGCTATATCCTGCTGTCTTCAAAATATTTTTCCCTTTAGGATCAAATACATTTTGGATGCAGAACAAGCTAAGGAGTAAATAAAAAAGGATTTGGACTTGGACTTGAACCAGAGTCTGGTTTTGGGAGATGGAGATGAACAGGAAGAAGACCAGTAACACTGAAATTAGTAAATACATTGGAGACTATAAAACATCAGTCACATTTATGAAATATGGTTTTGCAAGAAAAAAGGGCCGAGAAGGGCTGGACTTTTGTTGTCTTTGTTAAACTTGTGAGTGGGTTGTAAAGCATATACCCCCACTTTATGTCATTAATGTTTTGAAGGACAGTAAAATGAGAAAAGAGTAGCTACAAGTAAAACAGTTTTTGTTCTTGTTATATTTATATTTCATGATTTAAACTGCATGTTATATATAGTAAAACAGTTTTCTGTAGCGTGTACTCCGGAATATTTTAAATGTGGGGGGGGGGGAGTATTTTCAGTGACTGCTGTATGTGTTAAAGTAAACAGGTGCTTGTTTGGTTATAAGAAGTATAGGTTTTACAGTATAGCAAGAGTAGAAAGGTTTGACAAAGGCAAGTTTACTGTGACTATGCTGTGATCTTGGGCTACTAGGGTGGGATTAGGTTGTAAAAGTCCACTGATTATATGTAGAATTATGATATTTTCTCTTATTCTTACAAGGGTGAATGTCCAGATTAATGATCTTGGCATAAGCTATAAACAAGTGTTTTTGTAAGTAGGTAGGCTTAAAAATAAGATAAAATTATGAAATGCATGAAAATCATACCTCTCAGCTGTACAGATTTTTGCAGAATGTCCAGATGTTTGTCTCATATTTTTGGTAATTTTTCTATTAAAATGGTGGGTTTCTGGCAAATCACTGGCAAATGACTGAGGGCTGAAGCTAGAAAATGACAGGCATTTGACTTTCAGACTTCATAGCCTTCAGAACGTTCATGCTAATGCAAAAGTTGTTATTCTATTAACTTTCTAAGTTTGTAAAAGCAATATTTTAAAATGTGTCCCTATTTTGGGGTCTTTATCCTCCCATTATTTATGGCCTTTTTAAACAAAAACCATCTTTATTAAATTATCACATATGATATATGCAATCTTACATTATATAAATGAAAAACAAACATTGACACCACTTTAGTTGTAAACCCTATGCATCACAGACACTAACGAAACAACTGTAGTTGCAAACATTATACATCACTTATAATCTAACCAGCCATTGTCAGTTAAGCATTGTAAAGCTCATTCAAATCCTGACTTCTTGTAAACCTTGTTCCTTCTCTGCATATATTGTTCCCACAATTCCCATTTTTTCCTATGTAGTTTGCAGTTGTTTTATCTCTATTACTATATTCACCGCTTCTAGTAAAGTTGGTTTATATTTTAATTTCCATTTTCTAGTAATTGCTTTTTTGACAGCCACCATAATTAGACTAATCAAGGCTTTACTATATCCAGGCAATTTCGATTCTGTATCATTGCTCAAAAAAAATCATCTCCTTAGCCAATCCAGCCCGCTCACCCAGCATCCCACTCTGAGCAGTGCACAGGGAATCTTTAAAGTCTGCTTACTCATTACATGCCCAAAAATGTGTTCCCAACCACCTCTTTCTTTCCCATCACACCTTCAACATTTGCTATCCACCTGAGGAAAAATTCTTTGGAGTCTACTTAGGGTATAAAAATATCTATGTAAGCACTTTCAGGCAAAGATCCAAAATCTTCTAGACTTTGTTGCATATTTGGGATATATATATATATATATATCCCAGTGTCTGTTTGTGAATTGCTTATCCAATCTCTCTTCCCAATCTCTTCACAGTCCTTTCTAAGCTCCTCTGATTGATTCTTATAGTTATCATGCAGTATTTTCTATGCTCTTCTAATTATTCATTTTTTAACTGCAGGTTCTGTTCTAGATTCTATTAAAAACTCTGCCAGTGCTGGTCTTTCGTTTAAGACCCCCTATTTCTTTCTTTTTGCATATACTCTGATAGCAGTCCTTGATAGGGAAGGCAATCTCTAACCTGCAGTCCAAATAAATTCATGGCCTCTTCCCATTCTATTACGTTTCCCTTTCTATTTATTTGTTCCCAGTACTTTGGTTCCTTTGCCAGTTTTCTCCAATAAATTCAAGCCCCCAACTGCAGTCATCCCTATCATTAGAATCTCTTTTCTCCATTCCTGTGTTGGTTTAGTTTTTAAAATATTCCTGCTATTTTATGAATAGAATATTCTATGTGATTGTTGTCATTTTCCTTAAGAGTCTGCATACAAAATCCCAGTCTTCCCTTGTTTCTTGGGCTTCCCCCTGTATCATCATCACTATCCCTTTCCACTTTGAATTATAATGTTCTGCTTGTGCTATGTATAAGAGCCTTAACTGTTGTTGTTTGTCTTTCGGCTTTTCCCAGTAAGGGGTCACCACAGCGGAACTCCGGTCCACTAATGATTGGCAGTAGATTTTTACGAAATGCCGAGGTGCCAGCTTGACACCCAACCTTCAATGAAGGCACGCCCATTTATGCACGCATGTCTTTCAAAACGCTACTCAACCATGGGAAGGACATGCAGACTCCACACAGAAGGCACTCCCAAGCCAAGCCTAGAATTGAACGGGAGAACCTCTTGCTGTGAGGTAACAATGCTACCGCCGTACCACCGCGGAATATAAAAGCCTTAACTGTATTGCTCTAAAATACCCCCTCAAATTGGGTAGTCCTAGTCTGCCTTATAAGCTTACTCCACTTGACCCTTGCCATCTTCCCCTCCGAGATAAAATACTTTTGCTCTTTTTCAGTTGTTATCCACAGCTTCTCCTCTGGTTGATAAAAATAACCCTGACCTGTGTATGACATTAAAGAGACTAAAAACATTTTAATTGCTTGTAGCTTACTATCCATATTCATATCCATATCCATATCCATATAACAAAGCCTCCAGTTTCTCAATTTTTTGTATTATCTTATGTTTACTTTCTTACCACATATCCTTAGCTGCCACAACAGAGTCATTTCTAATCCATACTCCTAAATACTTCATTTTATCATGCCCCCATAAATGAAGATATTGTTGGAACAATTCATGTGTGGGTACATCATTTACCGCTATCACCTTTGTTTAGCTTCATTCATTTTGTATCCTGAAAAGATATGAAACTGTCTTAAAATGTTCTACAAAACTGTAATGTCCATTTCTGGTTTTGTCATGATTAAAATAATATCTTCTACAAATAGGGCCAGCTTTTTTTTACTGCCATACTAATTATATCCTTGAATTTCTGAGTCCCTTATTTTCTTTGCCAATGGTTCTAAATATAATACAAACAGCAAAGGAGAAAGATGACACCCCTGCCTAGTTCCCCTACTCAAACAGAAATTATCAGAGAGGAAACCTTTCATACTTTATTTTTCACCTCCGATCCCTCATATATACTCATAATCAACCTTCTAATTGTATCAAGGAAAGGGAATCCTTCCATTGCCCTGCTCATGAAGTTTCAGTCTACTCTGTCAGATGCTTTCTCTGCATCAAGATCCACCAATAACAGTGGTATTTTCTTACATTCTGCTTTTCTGTGGATCATCAGTGTTCTGTTAATGGTGTCAAATGTTTGCCTTCCCTCCACAAAACTACACTGATCCATATCTATCAATTTTGGTATCACTTTTACCCATTATAGACATAAACACCTTATAATCATGGTTTAGTATTGAAATGGGCTTGTATGAAATTGGATCTGATGGATCTTTACCCTCTTCCATTACAGCTACAACTGCTTTCTTCCAGGATGCTGGTAGCTCTCCTGCTCTGAATATACTGTTAAATATATCCTTCTGGAGCTTTATCATTTTTTTCCCTCCTACCTTCCAAACTTCCACAGGAATGCCATCTATTTTTGGAGACTTTCCCGTAGATTGGTTATACATAACCATTTTATCTCATCTCTTCCTATCTTGTTAGATATTGAGCCTCATCTCCCTCTAGCCTTGGCATATTTAATTCTTCAATAAACACTTCCATTTGTACCTTTTCTTGATTTCCATATTTCTCTGCTTTACACAAACTTTCATAAAATTTCCGAAATAATTTCTAATACTTCTACAGGATCTTTTGTTATCTTCCTTGTTATAGGTTCCCTAAGCTTGGTAACAGCCCTTTCCACTTTCTTTTGCATGAGTTGTTGTGCTCAAGAATTAGGGTCTATATTAAATCAGCAAATGCTTAAAAAAGCGAACGCTGATTTATCAACCCCATGTAAGCGAAAGCTTACAATCCCGAACACTTAGAACAGCGATTTTTTCCCAGGTTAAAAAAATCGCTGTTCCAAAAAAGAAAAAAAAAATTACATAAAGTGGGGGGTTTCTCCCCCACACCCCCCTACTTAAATATACCAATTCTAAGATTGCACTACATTGATGAAAACGGCAAATAACGGAGGCAGCCAAACGGTTTCTTTCCCAGGAAAAGAATTTGCTTATATGCCATTTCGTGCTTTCAAGTTCAATCATATAAGAGGGAACCTAGAATTATTATCAAAAAAATATGCTTAACAGCAATCTTTCGAAACTCATGCATATTATCAAGGTAATCCCTTATTTTCTGTTTAGCATCCTGCAGTTGCTGCTCTTTGTGTTCTGAGAGATTCCTCCTACTTTAACATTTGTCAGTCCTTCTAAATAATTCTTATTACTTCTTACCCATATCTCCCTTTCCTTTATTTCCACCCTAACTTTAAACTCCACTTTAATTTTATCCCACTCCCTAGCTATATTTTTAGATGAAAGTTCTATCTTCTGTAATAGGTCTTGAATTATTTCCAAAATCTATTCCTGAAATTTCTCTCTTTTGAGCAGATAGGTGGGAAAGCACCAGTGGCTCATTTTTATTTCATTACCTTGCATTTTTATTTTACTTATTATTTGGCACATGATCTGAAATAGTTATTGGGTACATTTCAAGACCTTCAATTAAATGCACATGTTCCTGTTAGATATAAATTCTGTCTAGCCTAGCCCAGTTTTTGTATCTTGGAGAATAATATGTAAATTAATTCTGAATTCCTAATAATGAATTCACATTTTCCATACTAAATATTTTATAAATTTCTTCAAAAATCTACTCTCCTTTGTTAGATTTTCTCTTCTAGGTCCCACAGACAGATCTTCACTGTTGCAAACCAAATTCCATTTCCCATCTATAAATAATACTCATTGCTGAAAGCTGATTATTTCTCCCAGAGATTTCTTAACTCCATTATAGCAGGGCTGAGGATGGATGGACAGATGGATAGATGCATGTCAGTGTAATCCTCCTTGCCAGTAGCCCCTTAGTACTATATATCTTCCATTGTTGTCTTTTTTCCTCTTTTTTCACTATTGGAGCTCGTCTTGCAATTAATGTAAGTACTCCTCTTTTCCTTTGCCCCATATATTCTGCTGAATAGCCATCCTGAAAATCTTTCTTTATCAAATTCACATGTTCAGTTCTTTCCAGGTGTGACTCCTGTATCATAGTTATTTGCACTCTACATTTTTAATACAGTTCACTATTCTTTCTTTTTATACTTATCTGTAAGACCATTTAGACTGAAAGACATTACAGAAAGCACCATTTTTATATAATTATTACTACCACCTTTATGTATAACTGCTTTTTCGTTAAACATCTAATTCCAACTTTTATGTTACATGCATATATTGTTTGGCAGTTGTTTCTTGTCATAGCCATTTGAGCCTGTCACAACTTACAGAATGTATTGTTTTATTGAAACCCCTCAAACAAACAAAAAAAACCCCCTCCCTTAATACCCCCCTAAAACCTATTAATTTAATAGTAACACACAAAACTATGTACATCTTCAAATATTGATGTTTTCACTTCCTAGTAAGAGCAAAAGTTCTAAACTGATAGCCACATAGACAGACTAGAGCTAACCAAAAGGAAAGGTTAGTCATACTAAGATGCATGGAAGAGCATGTGCTTTTAGTAAGTGCTATATGTTTTTGTTTTATCTTTATAGATCTCCCAGCTGAGAAAACATTGAATGCTTTTGGTAAACACTTTCTCCAAGCCATTTCACTTTATCGGATTGTCTTCCAGTGATATGCAAAGCAGACACAAACCTGCTAAGGATACCTTGTTTAGCAAAATAAGACCTTATAATATTTAATATTATTTTCCATTTACATGTTTTTTAATAAACTTGTAACTGGATAAAGCCTAGGGTCTCAACCCAGTCATTACAAACTGGCTGTGTTACTGTATCAAGCCTGGTTAACCTGTCTCTGGAATGTGTAAATCTGCTAGGTATCCTACCATGTAATTTTATCGCATCCACTCGGACTATCCTGGTCAACAAATGTAAAATAAAAAATAAAATAAAATTTCCTTATGCAAGCATGGGAAAAGGTACACTGATTTTTTTGTCATGCTTTCTTAACAAGACCTCTCCTCTCTCCCCCTCCCCTCACCCCTTTTTTTACATTGTAGTGCCTATATTGCTTAAAACTGAACAAAGACAGAAGAAGGGAAAAAAACAAAAGCACCTGTTTATATAAGTATCCTGTTACATTTAGAAAAACTGAGAAAACTTTATTTCAAGCACTAATGGGCTTTGTCTGATCTTTATAGCTCTCCCAGCTGAGAAAACCCCTGAATGCTTTCAGAGACCATTATGTCCTAACTAATTTCTCTTTTCTTTTTTGTATTGTATTTCCTCAGCCAATCACTCTCCACCAGAGCATAGCCAGTTTCTCTTTATCAGATTGTCTCCATGGAGACATGAAAACCAGGTTGCCAGTTTCTCTTTATCAGATTGTTACCATGGAAACATGAAGACCAGCTGCAGAATTGTTACTAAACATACATGTATTTGCTAGAAAAACGCCTCATAGTATTCAATGTTATTTTTCATTTACTTGCTTTCTCTTAAAACTTCTTACTAAAGCAATATAAGGTCTATAATCCAGTCATTCCCCATGCAAGAATGAGAAAAAGCACATTATTTTCTTTTTTATCATGCTTTTTAAACAGACTTTTATTTTTTTTTACATTGTAGTACCTACATTTCTTTAAACTAAACAAGAAGAAGGGAGGAATAAAAGAAAGAAAAAAGAATAGCAGCACTTGATTACAATCCCCATTACACTTAAAAAGAACTGAAAAAACTTTATAGCATGTAAAGAAAACCACATACCACAAAATTAGTACTATTTAAGAAAAATATTTACTTATACTTAACTTTCTTTCTCTTCTTCCCCTCCCCAAAGCACTTTAATGAAGATTAATGACAAGAAGTAGGTCATATGCTTTAGAGCCCCCCCATAAGTCCAACAAGAAAAAGTCCAATATTTCAAGATTTTCTTGTTCTGTCATGTTTCACAAATATAATTATCACATTGTGATCCCATATTAAGTTACTGATTTTATTACTGTTCACCTCTGAAATCATGTCTCTGCTTCATTTTCAATGTACTGTTGATTTTTTTAGTCAACTCTCATGCTCCCTTCCTTCTGTCCAACTTTTTCCGTTGAACATTTTGAAAAGGTTTCACAGGTACAGTCCCTCAGTGGTCTTTATTACCAGAATAACAAGAAGCAGAATCTCCTTCTGTTTTACATCTTATTTTTTGTTGGACAAACTTTTATATTTCCTCCTTAGTATGTATTTAATCAAAAAATGATTTTATCCCTTCAGGGAAGAACACCTTGAAGAAAAATGGGTACAGCAGTTTGAATCTCACACCTGCATTTTGAAATTTCCTGAATAGTGGAACAAATTTGCTCCTCTTCTGTCTGGTGTACAATGAGTAATCATTCTCCACAAACACTCTGCTGTCTCCCGCTTTTAGTACTTTGTCATTCTGCCACAGTTTTGTCACAATCAACTCCTTCTGCTGATAAGATTGCATCTTTACTATTAAAGGTCTAGGTTGCTTTCTTATAGCCAGATTTAGAGCATACAAACAATGTGCCCTTTCAGCTAACAACTCCTGCTGTGGAATACCAGTCCACTTGCTTATTTGTGCTTTCATAAAATTAGTGCAGTCTGTTCCTTCCAGCTTCTTTGTTATAGCTGAAAATCTCAGGTTTTCCCTATGCGTTATGTCCTCTAATTCTATTATTTTTTTAAATATCTCTTCCTGAGCAGTCTGATATTCAGCCAGCCTTTTCTTCATTTTGACCTCTAATTTTTGCAGCTTTGTCATCTCATCTGAATATATGTGCAAACCTTCTTCCATTTTTCCATCCTTTTGTTCTTTATGTTGATATACTCCACTTGTGTTTTTGTTTTTATTATTTTAACCAGGACTTTATGCAGTTGTCTTGTATCTTCCTGTAGGTTATTGGAAGTCATGTCTGAAGGTTGCATTAATTTTTGAACAGCTGCAGTACTTTCTCCAGTCAGTGTTTCTTCCTCACTTTTTGTAGCTGATTTTTTCCAGGTCTTCTGTATTTCTTTATTCCTGGCATCACATCCAGGCAGTGCACTTACTAGCCAGTTACTGAAATTTACACTTAAGCACAAATCGACTGGCCTTCTCTGCTGAGTTCCTGTTTTCACACTGGGAGAGCTAGAAACAAGCTGTTACTCAAAATGCAGCCATTTTGGAAGTCTTCCCCATTATTTATGACTGTTTCCAGATTTCTTTCTCTAAGAGGTTGAGGGGTATGATGAAAAATGCTAGGTTTCTTACATTTATAAAGATGTTGGCTTGGTAGTTTTTTCCATTAGCAAATGTTCAGTGGGAGTCAAGATATTTGCAGCTGAAGGCAGTTTTACATTCTGTTATGACTGAAATTGACTAAGATTCATTGCTGACTACTTTTACATGGAGGCGAGCTGGCTACAGATGTAATATTTGCTGAAGGAAATGCAACACTTAAAGGTATAATGGAAGTTAGTTCAGTGAAAATAAAGCTTGAGATTATAGAAGTGAATAAGAGATAGCAGCCTCCCAAACAGCCTTCATACGTTATTGCAGTTGATAGAACAGTGCATACTTTAAATTATTTAAAGATAGCTAGTGCACAATTTCATAGGACTAAGTTTTCTGAGAATATACAAGCTGTATTTCACATCGGGAAGGGGGATAAAAATAATAAAAGAGCAAACAGCAATCAGTTTAAGTGGGAACACAAGCTGTAGCATATGTTTAGCATGGGTATTTAATTTTAGGTTAGCTAATGCATGTGGGTGCAGCTTTCAATTTGGAGCAATTGTTCCTATCTGAAAGGTTAAACTTCATTTTTTGAAGTTGTACATAGTTTTATGTGTTTGTTCTAACTTAATAGGAGATGAGTTGTTTTTAAAATGTATTAGTTTTTTGTTTGAGGGTTGTCTTTAAAACAAAAAGTCTTGAAAAATGTGACATAAGTTCAAATTGAAATGAGTGGAAACGACTATAATAAAAGATCAGCCGGCCAAACATTAGTGTGTGTATGCAAGACAGAAGATGGAAATACAGATTAAAAAAATGTCATGTAATAGGTGGTAACAATAGCTTTTTATCATAATGGCTACACTATCCATATTATCCTGGAACATAAGTAGCCTTACAGGTATAGACAAAAAGGAAAGTGTATTGAATTATATTAAGATTAATCATATTAAGTGGAAATAGCCGTGCTGCAGCAGACACAATTGGAAGGAACTAAGCAATTGAATTTGACAAAGAGGATTTCAGGGTGGATATCAAGGGGAAAAGGAAAGGGGATAATAATACTGATTGCTAAAGGAGCTCCATTTGTAATAGAAAGGGAAAAATACAAAAATGATAGATTTGTGGTAGTAAGGAGATATTGGCAAGGGATGAGGATTACTCTGGCATGTATTTATATTCCACCATAAACTGCTATGATGGAATTTAAGAAACATTTGGAAGAAATAATCACCTTTCAGCAGAGAATATTACTTACATGTGGGGACTGGAAATGGTTTGAAATAATGAGGATATATCAGGAAGATCTAGTAGGAAAAATATAACAATATAGGATTGATTTCCGAACAAAAAATGAAAATATTTGGTATGGAAGATGGGACTTCATTAGTAGGAACTCATACAGAATGTACATAATGTGATAGTGTTCAATCTCGCCGTTTGTTCTTACACATGGGTTCGGAGCCGATCCTCGGCTCCGTGTCGGCCGCTTGCAAGCTCTGCATCGAGAAGAAGCTCGAGACAACCTAATACCCATAATCCCCCTCTGCCTTTACCTCAAATCTAGTTTGCCGCTGCTGCGTTCGCATCACTGGGATCTAGCTCGAGCAACTTCAGATAAGAAATAACTTTATTATTGTTATTTTTTGAGAAAAAAATTATTCTAAGTACTTTTTGGTAACATAGTGTGTGTGTGGTAAGGTAGAATTACTCGGTACCGTTTAAGTTTATTTAAACTTGTTAGAGTTTTTCGGGCCTTCCACCCCTTACTTGAATTTGACAACCGGACTGACTTACTTATCGGATTCGACCTTTTTTACTGGATTTGTCTCTCTACTGGACTTGATTTTTTTTTTTTCTCTTCTTTAAGATGTCTGAGAAAATTAAATCAGGGTTTAAACGTTGCCAGTGTGGCCAAAAAATGTCAGTTACTGACAACCATAGTTCCTGTGTCTACTGCCTTGGCCCTCTCCACTTACAAGAGGACTGTTCAATTTGTCACTCTTTTAGTGGGAGGGTCATGACAGATAGGCGCAGGAAACTCTCAGACAGGGGGTTATTAAAACCTTCCTTTCAGGAGGCTCTGGATGCTTCAGACCAGGCATCCAAATCCTCGAAGGAATCGAAGACGTCGGAGCCCAAGTCATCGGCTCCGAGCTCTTCGAGTAAAGTTAGATCACCGGTTCCACAGACTTCGGGGCCGAGTGTTCAACTGTTGTCAGTTCCCGAGCCTCGAGTCTTGGATCCGGTGATGGAGCTCCCTCCCTCGACTCTATTGAGGTCGGCTCCGTCTTCGGGTCCTTCGACCCGTTCTTCTTCTAAGCTCTCCGATGTCGATGTGGATCGTGTGGTGCAGAAGTTATTGGAGCATTCGGCCCTATCCAAACTTATTTCGGTTTCCACCCAGTTGGTGTCGAAACTTGAAGGCCTCCCATTGTCTCCATCCATTCCTCCTCCGAGACCTGTCCAGTCTTTGGAGCCGGAAGAGGTTGAGCTTCTGATTGTGGAGCCCTCGGGTCCAGAACCGTCTCTTTCTCGGTCTGTTCCTCTCACCTCGACTCCGTCGGATCCGGTACCGGAGTCTCGGAGCCGACGATCTGTCCTTGGTTCAGGGGCCGAGAGTCGAACCGACGTTTCGGTTCCGACTCTTCCCCTCGGGGCCTTGGCGCGGATCGATTCGGCTCCGTCCTCGGGGTCGATGCCTTTGGTGCCTGTCTCGGGGATTCTTCCCATTTCTTCGGAACTGGGAGATTCTTCGACTCGGGACCCGGGGGCCTTCGATCTCATGAGGAAGGTGTTGTCTACCCAGATGACCACATCAGTAGAAGCAACCTCTCCTCCCCATAAAGGGCCGTTATCCTCCTCTGCACCCACGGCTACATCCAAGCGTCGAGCACCGGTGTCTCAGCCACCCCTGGAGGGTGCCCCCTCTTCCTCGGAGGCTTCTTCGGATGCTCCCCACGAAGAAGTTCCTAGGAAAAGATTGTGTAAGAGGAGACACTTAGATTCTCCACAAGAATCTTTGACATCCGATACTGACTTGGATGAGTCAGAAGGGTCCCCTAAGTCACCTTCAGAAGATGTCTCTTTTTCTGACATATTGGAGATCCTGAAACAGAGAGGTGACTGGCAGTCCCTTCCCCCTTCTGAGGATGAGTCAGTCTTGCTGAAGGCATTTGGTGCTCGCCCTTCCTCCTCCTGGGTCACTCCGCCCTTCGATGAATTAATGGAACTTATTGCTCGAAGGGCGTGGGAGGCTCCTGACACAGTGGAACCAGTCCCTAGGAAGCCTAATAAGTATATCACTGCACCCCAGGACAAGGCTTACTTGACAAAAGGAGTTCCAGTGGACGCTATGGTGTTGGCAGTGGCCACGAAAAAGGAGATGTCGGAATCTTCCTCATCTGTCCATCCCCCTAATAAAGATTCTAGGACGATGGACAGGTATGGGAAGCGCATTTTTAGTTCAGCGGCTTTTTCCATGCGATCCCTGAACTATTTGACCCACTTTACACGACTACAGAGGGATCTAGTCAAAGAGTTGGGAGATACCCTCCAGGGTACTACAGATGCTGCTGTCTCAGAGAAAGTGACAGCGCAACTTAATACCCTTACATCCATTGTGAACTCGTCCATGAGGCTGATATCTTACGCAGCCGAAGGTTCGAGTAGGGCAGCAGCTTCAGCGATTGCTCTTCGCAGACAATCCTGGATGCGCTTATGTTCATTTGCGGAAGCCTTCAAGTCTTCCTTTACTAACGCCCCATTTGACGGTGCCACTCTTTTTGGCCCCAAAGTAAAGGAGACCCTTACCTGGTGTGAGCAGGAGGGAAAGACTCTGTCTGCTGTCGGAGTCCGTTTTTCCACCCCATCCAGACCGTACCCCAAAGGGCAACGTGGTGGAAAATGTGGTTTCGAAAACCCCAAGGATCTTTCCCAGGCACACAGGGTGATGCCCCTTCTAGAGGCAGAGGAGGGGCAGAGGTGGAAGACGCCGCCCTGGCGGCAGAGGGGTCCGCAGAATCAAGGTGACAGGGATACACTCCTGGTAAACCTTTCCAGCACTCCTGAGAGGAGGCCCGACTGTCCTGCTCTGGAGGCAGTCGGGTCGCTAGCTTTATACCCTCAGGCCTGGCAAAACATAACTACAGACAAGTGGGTAAAAGCGTGGTTACCAGAGGTTACAATATACCATTTCTATCCTATCCCATTCCAAAGAAAAGACTCCCAGATGTGCCGCCCCATCTGCGAGAGCCAGCAGCTATAGAAATTTCAAAGCTGCTAGAAAAAGAGTCATCCAACCAGTCCCAGCGGACCAAAGAGGATTCGAACTTACTCAAGGTTCTTTTTAGTTCCAAAGAAAACAGGGGACTGGAGGCCCATTCTGGACCTAAGCGACCTCAATACCTTCGTCAAGAAAGAAAAGTTCCGAATGGTCACGCTTCAATCGATCCTTCCATTCTTACAGAAGGACGACTGGATGTGCTCAATAGATCTGAAGGATGCATACTACCACATCAAAATGGCCAGGGCATCCAGAGATCATTTGCGCTTCGGCTGGGTGCCAGTCACTTTCAGTTTCGAGCCCTGCCCTTTGGTCTGACCTCAGCCCCAGGGTCTTCACCAAATGCATGGCAGTGGTAGCGTCTCACTTGAGACGCCTAGGATTCCAGATGTTTCCGTATCTGGACGACTGGCTCCTTTCTGCCACCACCCAGCGTCAACTAGTACAGGCCAGAGACTACACTCTTCAACTGTGTGTTCACCTCGAATTTCCGTAAACTTCGGAAAATCCTTACTACAGCCATCACAGCGTATCTTATTCATAGGAGCGGAATTAGATACACATCAGTTAATTCTAAGACTTCCTCCAGAAAGGATACTTTCACTTCAGATTCACATACGTCTTCTTCTTTTGTCCAGGAAATCCCCAGCAAAACTGGTACTGAAGGTTTTGGGACTCATGTCAGCTTCTCTTATTGCAATACCCTTGGGAAGACTGCACATGAGAGTCCTACAATGGCTACTGTTTGCACAATGGTCGCTCCAACAACTACCTCTGACACACGAGATTCTTATAACAAACACATGCAAATCACACCTAAACTGGTGGCTTCAGACTTGCAACCTTTCCAAGGGGAGACCATTTGTGCTACCCACACCGACAGCTACGGTGACCACGGACGCTTCCCTGATAGGGTGGGGGTATCTTTCAGGTACAGACAGTCCAAGGCTAATGGACCAATTTAGAGTACAATCTGCACATCAATGTTCTAGAGTTGAGGGCAGTGTTTCTAGCGTTGCAACACTTTGCTCCCCTTCTTCCTCTGGGAACTATTGCAGTTCAGACGGACAACATGTCTGTAGTCTGGTACATAAACAAGCAGGGGAACCAAGTCCTATCAGCTATGCAGAGAGGCCATGAGAATCTGGCAATGGGCGGAGTCCACGGGTCGCTTTCTGATAGCAACGCACATCCCGGGTCATCCAACGCCATAGCCGACAGGCTGAGCAGAGCAATACTGTTACCGCCGAGTGGTCCCTAAAACAGTCAGTTGTGAAAAGATTTTTCGACGTGGGGCCAGCCTTCCTGCGATCTGTTTGCGTCTCCAATGAACGCCAAATGCAGGAGCTACTTTGCCCTATTACCCCTCCAGGGAAGTCCCCAGGGACGCACTGATTCACGATTGGCCCCGGGTCTCCTGTACGCATTTCCTCCCTTCCCCCTGATCACAAAGTTTCTCCAGAAAGCCAACAACCTACACAGCACAATAATCCTCATTGCCCCATTCTGTTCTCACAAATTTGGTTCCCCTTCCTCATGACACACTGCATTCGGGGACCCTGGATCCTGGACCCAGAGCCAGATCTATTGACTCACTCGTCAGGGGCTCCCCACCCCTCGCTCTTGTCCCTCCATCTAGCAGCTTGGCTGCTCCAATTCCCAACTTAGCCAGGTCTGATCTTCTTTCACCTGCAGTTCAGAATATATTAGTGGCTTCTCATAAAGCTTCCACTACTAAAACATATACTAGTAAATGGAAGCGCTTTGTATTCTGGGCAAATACACAGCAAGTGGACCCTGTTATAGCTCCTTTGAATAAAATATTAGAGTTTTTAACAGAATTGTTCCATCAGGGTGCTTCTCCTGCCACATTAAGAGTTCAATTGGCTGCCATTTCTAATTTCCATGTGGAAGAATGTGGGGCTCCTGTTATGGCCCACAGACTTTGTAAAGCCTTTTTAAAAGGGTCTTTTCATATTAGACCACCAATTAGATCTCCTACGCCACCTTGGAGTCTAAACTTATTATTATCTAAGTTGATGCTGCCCCTTTGAACCAGCCTCCTCTTGCCCATTGAAATTTTTGTCATGGAAGACTCTCTTTTTGGTAGCCATTACATCCGCTAGGCGAGTATCTGAACTTCAAGCTCTCTCCATTAAACACCCTTATTTGATCTTTCACTCTGACAGAGTTTTTCTTCGCACTAATTCATCCTTCCTTCCTAAAGTTTGTTCTATTAACAATATTAATCAGTCCATTGAATTACCCACTTTCTTCAAGAATCACTCCAATAAAATGGAGTATATGTTACACAAATTAGATGTCCACAGACAACTAAGGTTTTACTTGGATAGAACAAAGGATCACAGGAAATCTGATCAACTTTTTGTAGCCTTTGCTGATAACAGAAAAGGAGTAGCGGTTACTAAAAGAACTCTTTCTAAGTGGTTAACTGATTGTATCATCTATGTCTATGATTCTTCAGATCAAACTCTTTTGCACAAACCCAAAGGACATTCCACAAGGTCAGTGTCTACATCCCTGGCTCATGCAGCTCGCCTACCACTAGACGCTATTTGTGCGGCTGCTACTTGGTCTAAACCACATACATTCATTTCTCATTATAAGGTAGACAAGGTTTCTAGGGACAGGGCAACCTTTGGTTCCACTGTGCTCAAGAACGTCCTTCCATGAGTTCCTCAGGAACAAGGAGCTAGCGACGCTACCGATGTGTAAGAACAACGGCGAGATTGAACACTATCACATATAGAAGTTATGTCCTTACCATAACGTTCCATGTGGAGTGTTCATCTCGCCTTTGTTCTTACATTCCCACCCTCCCACCCTTAGGAAGAACGTTCAGTTTGGTGCCTGGTCTGGGGCATTCTGCTTCTGCATTGCAGTTGTTGTATATATGGTTGACATGTATATATATATATATATATATATGTATATATATAGACTCTTAGTTTCTGTGCATATGTGATATTGGCATGAGTGTTTCTCTCTCTGACTGCTGGTTTGCTTGCAAACTAGATCTGAGGTAAAGGCAGAGGGGGATTGTGGGTATTAGGTTGTCTCGAGCTTCTTCTCGATGCAGAGCTTTGAAGCGGCCGACACCGAACCCATGTGTAAGAACAAAGGCGAGATGAACACTCCACATGGAACGTTATGGTAAGGACATAACTTCTATTTATTCCCCATGGTACAATAACTCATTTCACATGAACATGTGCATTTAATTGCAACCTTCAATGTATCCAATAACTATTTCATGCACTGATATAAACTTCAGGGCAATTAAGTAAAAATGAGACACTGGCACTTTCCTACCTACCTGTTAAAGAGAGATAAATTTAAGGAATGGGTAGTACAAATTATCCCAGAGTTATTGAGGAAGATCTAAATTTATTCTGAAGGAATAGCTAGTGAGGAGAATAAAACGAAAATGGAATTTGAAAATAGGGTAGAAATAAAAGAGAGATATGGTTAAGAAATTATAGAAATTATTTAGAGAGGCTGACAAAGGTTAAAGTATTAGAGCAAGAACAGGAGCAATTACATAGTGCTATAGATAAAATGAAGGAGTATTTGGATAATATGCATGAATTTGGAAAGATTGCTGTTAAGCAACTATTTTAATAACAATCCCAGAACATAAAGACATTTAGCACAGCAAGTTAGACAAAAGAAGTAGAAGGGATTGTCACCAAACCTAGGGAGCCTATGGCAAGAAAAATAACCAAAGATCCTATAGAGATGATGATATTTCTGAAATTTTATGAAAATTTGTATAAAGCAGGGGAATGTGGAAACCAAGAAAGACTTAGTTATGCCAGAATTAGAGGAACGTGAGGCTCAACAACTAGCAGTTAAGAAGAGATGAGATAAAAATGGTGATGTATAATCAGTCATCAGGAAAGTCTCCTGGAACAGATAGTATTCCTGCAGAACTTTGGATGTTGAAGGGAAGAAAGTGATATAAATGTATGTTTAGAAGATTGCATTTAATAGTATTTTAAAATGAGAGGAAGTACCAGCATCTTGGAAGAAAGCTGCAGTGGTTGTATTACCAAAAGATGGTAAAGACCAGTCAGACCCAGCCTCATATAGACCAATTTCAATTATAAGCCAATCTTATAAATTGATCTGATGTTGTCAATTTTCATCATTCCTCAACTATTGTGTTCGGATCTGTTTCTTGTATCTGACTTGGCCATTAACCTAAAAGCTGTCAAGCTCTTCCTATCCATAATGCACCAACCCCTAACATACCCTAGATCTCATTTACTGCTTTCAGAAAATAGACGTGGCCTTTAATAGCTCTCACATTTTCAGTCTATTAAGTTAATTTTTCTTAGTTTTTTTCTCTATTTAACACCTTTTTATATACTTAGTATATTCTAGTTTACCATCATTGGCAAATATTTTTTTTTTCTTTTTACATCCTTTTTACTAAATGTTTACACTTGTTTGTATTTCTAAATACCATAGCTGGTACTTTTTTCCCTCCCTTACCCTTCTGCTTTAGTTTAAAAAATGTCCTTCTCTCTTTTTGCTAGTTTTACTTTTGACAAAATGTTTGAGAATGGTCCTTCAGAATTTAAAAAATGCAAAGAATGTGGCCATACGCTGCTTATTTCAAATGCACATAATCTGTGTATGTACTGTTTGGGCCCAGAGCACTTAAATGTGGATTGCTCCATTTGTAAGAATTTTAACCCTTGTGCGGTTGCTGACTGCAAGAACAAACTTATTCTGAAGGGTTATTGCCTACTACTTTTTCTGAAGCAATTTCTGGGGCTGAACCCCCATATCAAAACTTAAGGAGTCTTCAAAACAGTTATCAGGACCATATGGTTCCTCTACTCCTTCAACAGAACCTCCACATATAAAACAGAAGACGGATCCTTTCTACTTCAAAGCTGACTTCTCAGAAAACTTTGTCAAATCTGACTACTTCAGATCTGACAACTCTTCCTCGGACCCGATACAGCACCGTACAGGTTACCATCTCCTTAGAGAAACCCAAAATCTCCCTCATTAGCCTCATCCCGTTCTACTAGGAGTTTGACCAAAGCTGACGTGGATAGGATGATAAGGAAATTTCTCTCAGGACAAATTCAGATGGGTGTTTTTTCTAGCATGTACTCCTCTGGGTCAGGAAGTTTTGGCTCATACTACCCCTCCACTGTCGTCTCCTTCTCTTATCTGACCTTTCATTTCAGAGTGCCTGGATCCAAGTCTGCTGAAGCCATCTTTATTGGATCTGAGGATACTATTATCTTCAGCTTCGAGGTCTTCTGTGAGTGCTCCAGCTCCAACAAGTTTGGATCTGGATGACCCTTGGAGCCGTAGCGCCCCTGCTGGATCCAAGGTGGTGGAGTCAAGTCTGAAGTTGTTGAAGCCATCTGTGCCCCTTGAAGCCTCAGCACTGGACAGCTCAGCTCCAGCCTCTGCCTTGAATGGATTGCCTTTGGGGCAGAGGGAGATTACGGGATGAAAGCATGTACTTTCAGCTTCATTGGCTTCTTTTTTCCTGGGGCCTTCTGCTTATGAGGTGGTGGAGAGAGTTTTCTCTGCTTCAACAGGGCAGATGGTTTCTCCCCCCTTGGATCTTCCATCAGGATCTCATGTGTCTTTGCACCTTGAGTCTCAACATTTGACTGCACATGGACAGCCAGTCCAAACACTACAGGTTATCCAGCATGGTATCACCATCTCTTCTGATACTTCTCCAGAATATCCCACCAAAGAAGTACCTCAGAAGAGAAAGTGCAGAAGGAGGCATGTGGATTCGCCACAGGAATCTATGACAGAGGATACTAATTTCAATGAAGGGGAAGGATCCCCAAGATCACCACCTGATGACATCTCATTTGAAGACATTCTTGAAATCCTAAAACAAAGGGGTGGTTGGTCCTCCAAAAATCCTTCTCTAGAGGAAACGGTATTTCTGGAGGCATTTGGATATGACCAGTCTGCCTCCTGGGTAACTCTGCCCGCTGATGAACTCATTGATTTGATCTCAAGGTGGGCATGGATAGAACCTGACCTGGTTGAACCTATTCCTATGAGACCAGATCGGATTGTTGCACCACCAGCAGGAAGAGAATTTTGGAGTAAAGGAGTGGCTGTGGATGCTATGGTCATGGTGACGGCCACTAAGAAGGAACTTGGGGAACAAATTTCCACTGTCCATTCCCCTAACAGGGAGTTGAGGTCTTTGGACAGGTTTGGGAAGCATGTCTATACTTCAGTGACCTTTGTTCTTAAGTTGCTGAACTACTTGACACCATTTACGAGGTAGCAAAGAGATGTAATTAAGTTAATGTCAAACTCTCTTTCAGGAACCAGTACTGCTGAGACTCAGGCTTCTGTGGCCTCAGAGTTGGTGACCCTACAATCCATTTCTAACTCGTACATGAGGCTTATCTATCACACAGCTAACGGTACTGCAAGGGCAGCGGGATCAGGTATCTCTATTAGGAGGCATGCCTGGATGCACTTATGGGACTTTACGGAGCCTTTCAAGTCCTTTTTTGTCAATGCCCCTTTGATGGAACTTCTTTATTTGGCCCCAAAGTGAAAAACACATTCTTCAGGTGCAAAAAAGATGGAAAGACTCTCTCTGCTGTGGGAGTACTTTTTTTGACAATCTCAAAGGACCTTTTTTTAGGAACCAATGAGGAGGAAGAAAAATGTGGTTCAAAAAATCCCAGAGCCCTTTCCAAGAACTACTGTCACAGTTGCCCCAGAGGCAGAGGGAGAAACTCAAATGGGAGATGCCACCCACATGGCATGGGTGGCCTGCCAAACCAAGGGACTTGAGATTCCTTCTCTGAAAGACCCTACCAGTGCTTCTGAAAGAAGTCCCAATTGCTCCCTTCTGAAGGCAAGCAGGGGGTCATTTATCCCTGCACCAGAGAGCCTGGCTAGATATTACAAAAGATACCTGGGTGTAGAAAATTATTTTCAGAGGTTATATAATTCCCTTTTCCCTTCCACCTCCATCCTCAAGAAAATGTCCTGATGTTCCACCCAATCAGAGGAAAGTAGTAGCACTAAAAATACAAAAGCTGCTAGAAAAAAAGAGTCATCCAAGAAGTTCCACCAGACCAGATAGAATCCAGAACTTACTCAGAACTTACTCATGATTCTTTATAGTGCCAAAGAAAACAGGGGACTGGAGATCAATTTTGAATCTCAGCAACTTGAACAAGTAAGTTCAACACACTAAGTTTCAGATGGTCATGGTTCAGCTCGTTTTACCCTTTATGGACAAGGTAGACTGGATGTGCTCAATAGAGCTTCAGGACACATACTGTCATATAAAAATAAACAGACAGTCCAGAAGGTACTTATGCTTCTGACTAGGAGCCAGTCATTACCAGTTCAGGGCCCTGCCCTTTGGTCTTACCACAGCTCCCAGGGTGTTCACCAAATGAGACTGCAAGGATTCCAGGTGTTTCCATATCTAGATGATTGGCTCATCACTGGCCCAACCAGGCATCTACTCATAAGAGCCAGAGATCATGTACACCAGCCTTGCTCTCTTCTAGGAATCACAATAAACTACAACAAATCCCAGTTAAAACCGTCTCAGATACTGGAGTTTATAGGAGCAGTTTTCAGTACGGTATCTGTAACAGCTTTGCTCCCACTAGCAAAAGTAAAAAGAATAAGATTTCCGGTCAAGAAAATTCTTCACAGTACTAAAATTTCAGCCCAGTCAATTCTTCAAGCCTTGAGGTCAGTGTCAGTTGGCATAATTTTAGTCCCCATGACAAGATTTCATATGAGAATTCTTCAGAGAATGCTATCAACACAATGGTAAATTATCAATGAATGTCAGTTCAAGTGAGGATCACTCAAGGTGGTGGATTCAATCAGATTAGGTTCTGCAAGGCTGTCCTTTCATTCTCCCTGAACTGAAGGTCATAGTGACCATGGATGCATCCCATTTTGAGTGGGGTGGGACATTTCCTGGGGAAACAGTCCAAGGCACTTGGTTCCCTGAAGAGGCCAATTTGCATATCAATGTTTTAGAGATGAGAGCAGTGCTCTCAGTGTTGTAGCCTTTCAGAACTATCTCCCTTTAGGGACAATTGCAATTCAGACACACATGTCGGTAGTCTGGTACATCAACAAACAAGGGGGGATCCGGTCTTACCCCTTGTGTCGAGAAGCACTCAGATTATGGCAATGGGAGATCTCATCCAGCCACCTTCTAATAGCAATGCAAATTTCGGGGAAGTCCACCGTGATAGCAAACAAGTTGAGCAGGTTAATTTTATTACCTCACGAGTGGTTTCTCAACATGAACATGATGGAAATGGTTTTCCATCAAAGGGGCCAGCCTTGCTGCGATCTTTTTGCTTCTTCTCTAAACAAGTGCAGCAGCTTCTTTACCCTGATCCACCCTCCGGGGGAATTACCTAGGGATGCTCAAGTCCACAATTGGCCCCCCAGTCTCCTCTATGCTTATCCCCCTACTCCCATGATCCCCAAATGTCTGCAGAAAGCTACCAGGTTGAAGAACAAAGTAATCCTCATTGCACCTTACTGGCCTTGACAGATTTGGTTCCCCTTTCTTTAGCCTCATCTACTTTAACTGCCTTGGATTCTGGATCTGACTCCAGACCTCCTCTCTCACCCAACAGGCATAGTTCACCAGGATATCTCATACCTAGAGCTGTGAGCATGGTTTCTCCACTTCTGTTAATAGCCAGGCAACCTATGCTCTCATCCCTTGTCCATCATATACTTTTATCTTCACATAAAGCTTCCATGAAAACTTTACAGAAGTAAGTGGAAAAGATTTGTTATTTGGCCTTATCAAAAACGTATTGACATTTTTCAACCCCAGTACAAAGTGTCCTTGAGTTCTTAACAACAATTTTCAAAGAAGGAGCTAGCTCCTCGACTATTAAGGTTTATTTGGCAGCAATCTCTAAGTTCCATATCGGAGTTGAGAATTCTTCCCTCGCTTCATCACAGCTTTGTAGGGCCTTCTTAACAGGCATTGTTCTGTTGAGACTACCTTATAAATCTCATACTCCACAACAGGACTCGAATATAGTGCTACGGGCTTTAATTTATCCTCCCTTTGCACCAGCAGCAAAATGTGATCTTAAATTCCTGACCTGGAAAACAATCTTGGCTAGAAGAATTTCTGAGCTTCAAGCATTGTGTTCTAAACTTCCATACTTGATTTTCCATAAGGATAGAGTAGCATTATGAACCAGACCTTCTTTCCTTCCTAAGGTTTTGTCAGATTCCAACATCAACCAGTCCATTAATTTGCCTGTCTTCTTTCCAAAATTTGAAAACAAAGGATAGTGCATGTTGCATTTGTTAGATGTTCATTGGCAATTATGTTTCTGCTTACATAGAACAAAAGAAGTTAGAAATCTGATCAACTGTTTATTTCCTTTGCAGAATCTAACATAGGTAAATCAGTTACAAAAATAAATTTGGCAAGACGGCTTACTGACTGTATAGTTTTTGTCTACAATAAATTAGGTGTCTTATTACCAAAATCTTTAAGTGCCTTATTACCAAAATCTTTAAGAGCGCACTCAACTAGTTTCATGGCAACTTCATCAGCATTTTTATCTAGACATTCCATGGATGATATATGTGCAACTGCAACTTGGGCTAATCCTCATACCTTTATTACTCATTACATACTAAGGGGAAGAGCAGCATTTGGTTCAACCATGCTCAGAAATAGCCTTCCTTAGAGTCCACCCGGGATTTCAGGTAGCTGGGGATTGTATCCCAATAGTTGAGGAACGAATGAAAATTAACATCAGATAAAAAAGTTATGCACTTACTATAACATTCCATCTGTATTGTCCATTTTCATTGTTCCTCAACCCCCCCCCCCCACCAACCCCCATTCTTTGTCATGATAGACTTCTGGAAGAACGAGAGTTCATAAAGGCACCATTGTGCCTTATTTTGAGCTCCAGATAATGGCCTCTTCTGTTAGAGATATTATATTAATATTTCTTACTTTTTGTCATTTAGCAAACAAGATCTGAGGTATGGTAGGGGTTGGTGCATTGTGGGTAGGGAGGGGCTCGAGAGCTTTTAGCTTATGAATAATGAATAGTTAATGAATAATGTTCAGGAAGAGGAATTAGATATATGGGGAAGGTAGGTCTTGAGTGATTTATGTAATGTTGGACTGAAAGACAGTTGTTATAGAGAAAGAACATGTGTAATATATAATGTGTGTAAATAGAAATAATGTTAATATGGTTTGTTTTCTTTTCTATTAATATATGTGTGTCTTTGTTTTATGTGATATATTAATAAAGGTGTTAAAACAAAAAAATAATCTATGGTCCCATGGGCTATTATTGCAGGTGATTACAGACAGCACCATGGTGATGCAGTACATGAACCAACGGGGGAAACTAGGATTTACCATCTGCACAGACTAGCCATGATAGAGTGGGATATACCTTTTCAAATCAATCTCACTACACAGACAGCCTGAATCCTATCAGAGCAAAATATTGTGCCAGACATGCAGAGCATGACCAGGACAGACCTTCACAAATGGAAATTGAATCAAGTGGTCTTCCATGAATTGATCCTGCTGTGGGAACATCTCCATTCACAACAAACAACTGGCAAAGTTCTGCTCAAGGATTTCTTGCAAGCAAACCTGGAAAATATATGTATTTTCATATCCTTGGACAGGAATGTTCCTTTATGCTTTTCCACTCTTTCCACAAATATTAGGGGGTCATTCTGAAGATTCAGAAGAACTCTCCATATATCATTGTGATAATCTCTATGCCCTGGACAGCAGTGGTTTTCTCTACTTTTGAGCATTGCTAATGGCAATTGCCACAAGGTTCCTCACAGACTGGACCTGCAAAAGACAGGAGTTATTTGATACACCCCAACCTGAAACAAATTTAACTCACTGCCTACATAATAGGGTTCTGTTACCTTTTAGGCACCTATTTTCTGCAGATGTACAACAGGCATTAATGGACTCAAACAAACCTGCTACTGGGAAATCATATATTAGCAAATGAAAAAGACTTTCTAGTTAGTGCCAAAACAAGAACCAGGACCCTTTTATTGTTATCATTTCTCTCTGGTTTTACAATATTTGTCTAAGTTAGTATCTTCTGGCCTTTCTTACTCCTCTGTCATGGTTCATTTGTCAGCCATTTCAGCATGTCTTCCCATGGATCCTCCCCTTTCAATGCATTCCCATATTAAAATGTTTTTGAAAGGGGTCTTGCATACCAGGCCACTTAGAAAATATGCAGCTTTTCCTTGGGTTCTCAAGTTTGTGTTGGAAGAATTAACTGTGGCTTTATTTGAACTGGCTCAAAAGTTGATTTCAGGTTCATAACGCAGAAAACAGTTTTACTGATTGCTCTTACTTCTGCAAGAAGAGTGTCTGAGTTGCAAGCCCTTTTGGTTGGTCAACCTTATATGATTTTCCACAAATATAGAGTTTATTTGGGAACTAATCCTTCATTTTTGCATAAAGTAGTATCTTTGTTTTACCTTGAGCCAATCTATCCATCAATCTGTCTTCTTTCCAAAAACTTAAAAATGAGGGAGAAGAGATACCCAAATACAACTCGGATATTATCTTTCCAGAACTAAGAAGGAAACTCTGATCAGGTAGTTATTTCTTATAAAGGTAAAGAGAAATACTGTGTCAAAGCAGACTATCTCCAAATGATTGTCTTGTGTGTTTCCTTTTTTATACCCAAAACAAACTCCATGCAGGGTCAAAGCACACTCCACCAAGCCCTTGACTTCATCAGTATCTTTTTGGAAAGGGATGGATTCTAGGAGTCTTCTAGAAGCAGCAATTTGGTCCTCTGTACATACCATTACAAAGCACTACAAACTAGATCCTTTTTCCAGGTATTTAATATCCTTTGTTAGGACCATTCTCCCGGGCCTCCTGGAACCTCATCCTCCCTCCTCCCAGTCATTATAAGATGTGGTAGTATACCCATATAGTTGAGACTACTGCAACAGTGATTAAATAGTGAACATTGTACAAAAGTGTAAGTAGATTACCATAAAAGTAGATGTTTGAATGAGCACTGCTGCAGTAGCCACTATATCCCTCCATCACCCTTATTTTTGTATATTTGTATTGCCAGGATATCTGTTATCCTCCTCAGTTTTGTATTGCCTTTTGAATGAGATCTGTAACTTGCCTACCACACCATTAGTGACTATTTTATCGTTGATCCCATATATCGCCATAATTTTAATAATTTTACAAACACCAGAACCAAGGACCTAAATCTGTATCAGCAGATGAACAGAATGAGATATTGAGATAGATTAATTTTACAGCACCTCTCTCATCTCCAGAATAAGCTCTAGTTAAGCAATATACATTACCATCATTCAGACAGAACCTGGGTAAATAGATGGGTACCCTCAAATTTACTCAGACGCTAACTGGCCTTGCCCTCCTGGAGAATGGGGTACAGCCTGAGGGTGAGTTTTGGCAAGACATTGACTCGTGTGTGTGTGTGTGTGTGTGTGTGTGTGTGTGTGTGTGTGTGTGTGTGTGTGTGTGTGTGTGTGCGCGCTTGTGTATATATGTATGTTGATATGCTTATACACATACATACACATATAAAGGCAGGAGTTTGTCAAGATCTGGGGAGATTGTTTGGTGCCTCACACAGACAGGGATCCTTGCATGGGTGTAGTAACTGTCTGCGGTGGCAGTTGTATGGAAAGGCAGAGGACAAGAAGTTTTATGGTTTAAAACTGAGGGAGGTACATCATAGACATGCTCCTCCTATATGTAATGAGGTGTTGATGATGAAAATACAAAAGGCAAGAAGGAGAGGAGCCAGGCAATAGACTCCTAATTTAAAATCTTCAAAATGGAAAAAAGAGAAAAAAAATGGAAGGTAAGAATCTCACAGTGTTCAGTCTTAAGCAGGGACTGAGGCACCTGGCAGAAGGAAAGTGCTCTTGGTCTAGATGAAATAGTCACATATAGAACAGACCAGCTACCACTGATTAATTTTACTGACAACCTGACACAAAATGCTACACTGCCTGGAAGGCTGCAGCAGGCAGCCTGTGCTGATAAATAAGGGAGATTAACGTCCCTGAAGTGCTGGGACAAGAAGATGGAATAGTGGCACGGATTGATCTAGGTCCATGAATGAATACTAAGATAATGGTCCTGGCACATCCATGCATAGGACAAGGAAGCAGATAGGTATATGGCTAGAAGAAACTGAAGAGAAATAACAAAGGATTGAAATGGAAGCAATGAATTCAAAAGACAAGCAAGAATGGAGGGAGACAGGTGGAGATACAGTGACAGCTGCATATACTTGCTGAAGTATCTTTTGCCTCTTCATCTGATGTTGTCAATTTTCATTCGTTCCTCAACTCTTGGGTTCAGATCTTATCCTCAGATTTGACTCAGCCACTTCTGCTAGCTTGTGGATCACTGAAAACTCTCGGGCACCTCCCTTTCTCATAATGCCCTAGTCTCTAACATACCTCAAATCTCGTTTGCTACCTTAGCATATGGACTTGGTCATGGTTTTGCTCTCGAGTTTCTAGCAGTTTGGGTACTGCGAGTGTGTTTCTATTAGTTTATCTCTACAATTTTTTCCTATTGCACTTCCTTCCTTTTCCCACTCAAATTTCTAAAGTACTTGTGTACTGTTTACTACCATTACTGGTAATGTTTTGTAGATTTCATACTTCTATAGTACCACTGTTGGTATATTGTTATTTCTATATATTTTTATCTCTTTTCTCCTTCTTTTAAAAACAAATCTTTTCTTCCTTGTTCTTCTTTCACCTCTCAATAATGTCTGAGAAACCCTCAGGTTTCAAGAAATGTATAACTTGTGGCCACGAGATTCCCTTGTTGAACGTGCATTTCAAATGTGTTTATTGCCTAGGCCCATCATACCTTGATGTTAGCTATGATATATGTAAGGGCTTTAACCTTAGTGGCCTTACAGATAGAAAAAAACAAACTGGTACTCAGAGCCTTGTTGCCCTCTAAATCTTCAACTTCATCAGCATCTTCTGGGGCTCAACCCCCCAAAAAAACAGAGAAGGAGGATTCCCAAAAGCATTCTCCGGAACCAACCACATCATCAGTTCCAGGTTAAGAACCTCCTTCAAAACTTTCTAAGACTTTCTAGACAACCTTCCCCCTTCTTGGAGCGGTCTCTGAGATATCATCATTCAAGACCTTCGTTGACAGCATCTTTGACATGCTGTTCCAAAAGTTTGACCGAAGCTGACATGGACAGGATGATGAGGAAGTTCCTCTCGACACAGATACAAATGGGGGTCTCCTGGCTCAGACCACATTGAGTTTGGAGACCCTTATTAGTACAGACCCCCCCCCCTTGCTAGCACCTTCTCTGATACGACCACTGGTATTGGACTCTTTGGATCCGAAGGTTCAGGAAGCATTCACATCGGATCTGAAGATACTGGTATCTTTGACTCTGGTGGCATTTCTGAGTGCACTGGCTCCAAGTCACCTGGACTCTTTTCAAGAGTCCATCAAGGAAAATACTGACTTTGATAAGGGGGAAAGGTCCCCAAGATTACCACCTGATGATATTTCATTTGGAGACATTCTGGAACTCCTAAAGCAAAGGTGTGGTTGGTCAAGGAGTTGGTATCTCTGGAGGCTTTTGGTGCTGGCCCATCTACCTCCTGGGTGACTCCACCTGCTAATGAGCTCACTGATTTGGTCTCTCAGCAGGCATGGAAGGAACTTGATACCATTGAACCAAACCTCAAGAGACCAGACAGGATCTTTCACCATCTAAGGACAGAACCTTTTGGAGAAAGGGAGTACTGGTTGATGCCATGGTTGTAGCAGTAACCACGAAGAAAGAATTAGCAAAACAAAGTTCCTGTACCCACCCCCCTAACAAGGAGTCTAGGGCATTGGACAGATTTGTGTATGCTTCAGAGACCTTTGCCCTCCAGTCACTGAACTATCTGGCACACATCAAGACTCCAGAGGGATTTGATTAAGGAACTTTCCAAATACCTCTCTGGGACCATACCCTCTGATGCAGAGAGCACTATTGCCTCATAGTTGGTTACCCTTCAGTCCATTTCCAATTCTGCCATGAGGCTTATCTTTCATGCAGCAGAAGGTACCTCATGGGCAGCAGTTTAGGTACTTCAATCAGAAGGCCTGCCTGGATGCACTTGTGTGACTTCATAGAATCCTTCAAAGGTTTCTTCATGAATGCTCCTTTTGATGAAAGTTCCTTATTTGGCCTCAAGATGAAAGACACACTCTCTAGGTGTGAGCAGGATGGCAAAACCCTGTCTTTTGTGGGCATGCGTTTTTTGACCCCTCAATGAACTTTTTCTAGGAATCAATGAGGTGGTTGAAAAATGTGGTTCAAGAAATCCCAGGGTCCCTTCCAAGATCCACGTGGAGACAGTTCCCCCAGGGGCAGAGAGAGAAACTCTAATGGAAGATACCACCCTCACAGCAGAGGAGGTCCGCAAAGTCAAGTATCTAGAGATGCTTTCTCTCACAAATCCTACTAGCGCTCCAGAAAGGAGACCTGACTGTCCATCTCTGGGGGCAGCCGGGGGGTTGTTTGTCCCTGCACTAGAGAGCCTGGTTGGAAATTACAAAAGATTCATGGGTGCAGAGGATAATATCCAGAGATTATATCTTACCTTTTCCCCATCCACACCTCTTGGTTTCATAGAAAATCCCCAATGTTCCACTCAGAGAGAGGCAACAGCATTAGAAATAAACACGCTGCTAGTAAAAAAGAGTCATCCAAGAGATCCCCGCAGACAAGAAAGAGTCTGGAACTTACTCAAGATTAATTTTAGTGCCAAAGAAAGCAGGGGACTTGAGACCAGTTTTGGATCTCAGCAACCTAAATCAGTCAGTTCAATACACAAAGTTCCAGATGGTTGCATTCAGTCCATTCTGCCTTTTCTGCACAAGGATGATTGGATGTGCTCGACAGATCTTCAGTATGATTACTATCATATCAAAATGAACAGATGATCCAGGAGATATATATGCTTCTGGCTGGGAGTCAGTCTTTTGCAATTCAGAACTCTGCCCTTTGGTCTCACCACAGCCCCAGAGTGTTTACCAAGTGTGTGATAGTAGTGGCAGCTCACTTGAGGCTGCAAGGATTCCATGTCTTTCCATATGTAGATGACTAGCTCAGCACTGCTCCTACCAGACATCAACTGATCTAAGCTTGAGATTACATACTCCAGTTATGCTCCCATCTGGGCATTTCAGTCAGTTACAACAGATCTCATCTGGAACCAAAGTAGACATTGGAATTTATTGGTGCCTTATTCAATATGATCACACAAACAGAATATCACTCCTTGTCAAGAGTTCTGACTATCGGAAAGATCATCCAAAACTCTTATCTCTCAGCTCAATTAATCCCTCAAGGTTTGGGACCCATGTCAGCAGCAATTATCCTAGTACAGTTGTCAAGGTACCATATGACAATACTTCACTGGACATTGGCAGCTCAATGATCCATTCTTTGCAATCCCCTGTCCAGTAAGTTAAAAATAACTCAGGCTTGCAAAAAACTATCTACAATGGTGGATACACTCCAGTCAAGTGCAAGAAGTATGTTCCTTTGTTTGCCACCAACCAAAGGCCATAGTGACCATGGACACCTCCCAGACTGGGTGGGGGGTGCAATTCCTAGGAAGGATAATGCAAAGAGGCCTACAGGCATATCAATGTCCTGGAAATGAGAGCTGGCCTCCTAGTGTTGCAGGCCTTCGAAGACAGTCTCCCCAGTGGGACTATTGTTATTCAGACAGACAATATAAACCTGATTAACTTTCCACTACTTATACTCTACTTTGAACTACCTCCTACTTCTCACTGACTCTACCCTCCACCTGGCTTTCTTCTTCTACTCCCACTTGTCTTCCAAATTACTTCTTTGCTTGTTGACTGTCTTACTTGCTCTCCTTTCCATAACTTATCCCTTCCTACTTCCCTTATTCTCAGCTCTCTTCTCGCTCACTTCCTACCCTGTATCTTTATCTTACAAAGTATTTTTATCTTTATTCAAAGTTTTTCAACTATGACTGTGTGTGGTAGTAATTATTTTATATAGTATCATTTAGTATCTTTATCATACTAAGTATTTTATGTTTGTATAAGTTTTTTGGACTGTAACTGTATGAACTGGTAAACTAACTCATTTAGTAATAATAGGAAGCTGTAGAGTTATAGTTTTTTGTCTTTTACGAACTTTCTTACAAACACTATGATATTTTTCTTTATTGTATTCTGTGTGGAGCTTTTCTCCCCGGGCCTCTACTGAAAATGGAAATATCTCCAGCTAGACTAGCCCGGTCAACAAATGTAAAATAAAATAAAAATAAAATAAATAAATATGTCAGTGGTCAGGTACATCAGCAAACAAGGGGGGACCAAATCTTATCCCCTGTGTCAAGAAACTTTGAAAGTGTGACAATGGGCAATCTCATCCAATCAGTTTCTGATAGCAACACACACATTCTGGGGAAGTCCAACGTGATTGCAGACAAGTTAAGAAGGTCTATTCTAATGCCTCATGAGTGGTCTTTCAACATGAAGGGGGTGAACATATTCCATCGATGGGGTCAACCATGCTGCAACCTTTATGCATCCCCTCTCAAAAACAAATGCAGCAGGTTCTTTGCTCTCATTCTCCCACCAGAGGAGTCACTGAGAGATGCTTTACTTCACAATTGGCCCGCCAGTCTCCTTTATGCCTATCTCCTGTTACCCCTAATCCCCAAATTTCTTCAGAAAGCATCTCGATTGAAGAACACAGTAATCCTTATTGCTCCTTACTGGCCTTGTCAAATTTGGTTTCCCTTTCTTTGACCTTATCTTCGTCATCAACCATGGACTCTGGATCCAACTCCAGACCTTCTGTTTCACCCAACAGACTCGATTCACCCAGACATGCAATGCCTTAAGCTGACCACATGGTTTCTCCAGTTATGTTGATTGGTAGACAGCCCAGGCTGTCCTCCCCAATCTGTCACATTCTTTTATCATCCCACAAACCTTCCACTTGGGAACTTTACAAAAGCAAATGGAAAAGATTTGTAATTTGGGTGCAACAAAAGCAATTAGATCCATTTTCCACTTCTATCTCTAAAGTTCTGGAATTTTTAGCATCAATTTTCAATGGAGGAGCTAACTCTTCTACTGTTAAAGTACAGTTAGCTGCCATTTCCAACTTTTATATAGGAATAAATGATTCATCTCTAGGGTCCTCCAAACTTTGCAGAGCTTTTCTAAGAGGAACTTTTCTCCTTAGACTCCCAGTTAAAGATCCTACCCCCTTGGGATTTAAGTGTAATCTTGCAAGCTGTAACCCAGTCTCCATTTGAACCTTCAGCTAAAACAGAGGTATTTTTTAAACACCTTTATTGAATTATCACTTGTGACATAGGCACATTTACATTTATATAAAAGTAATCAAATTGCATTAACAAGTTACAATTAACAAACATTAATGCTTCACATATATTGCTATATATCATATAAATTATTCAATTCCTGACCCCTTTTTTTAAACAAGAAACACCTTTATTAAACCATCACTTACGACATAAGGAATCATACATTTATATAAATGAAAACAAACCACACCAACACAATCCTAGTTGCAAACATTTTACATCACAAACCATAGTGACACACTCCCAGTTGGAAAATTTATACATCACTTATAGTCTACCCAATTGTTTTCAGTCAGACATTACATAGCTAATTTAAGTCAAAACAGAGCTAAAAATGTTACCACTGAAAACTTTAGTAGCTATTACCCCTGCCAAAATCATTTCAGAATTACAGGCCTTGTCTGCTAAGCCCCCTTATTTGATTTTTCATAGATAGATTATCCTTGAGAACCAGTCCTTCCTTTCTTTCTAAGGAAGTGTCAGAATCTAATGTCAATCAAACTATTAACCTGCCCGTTTTCTTTCCAAATTTTTCAAATAAAGGAGAGTATATGTTACACCTATTGGACATTCACAGACAGTTATGGTTTTACTTACATACAATGAAAAAAATTTAGAAAAACAGAACAACTGTTTGTGTCCTTTGCAGATTCAAAATTGAGCAAATCAGTCTATAAAGTAACATTAGCTATATAGTTGACTGATTGTATAACCTTTGTTTATAATAAATTAGGCATGTCCTTACCCAAATCATCAAGAGCACATTCCACTAGATTATTGCTACTTCTTCAGCCTTCTTGTCTAGATCTTCTCTAGATGAAATACTGTAGCCATAACTTGGGCTAATCCTCATACTTTTATTGCTCATTACAAATTGGATCTGGTCTGTAGGGGCAGAGCAGCATCTGACACAGTGATACTCAGGAACATCCTTCCTTAGAGTCCTCCTTAGGTTTAGGTAGCTAGAGACTCTGTTCCAAGAGTTGAGGAATGAATGAAAATTGACAACATCAGATAAAGAAGTTATGTACTCATCATAATATTCCATCTGTGTTGTCCATTTTCATTCTTCCTCAACTACCCTCCCACCAACCCCCTCATTATTGTCTTTTGGAAGGATCAAAGATGTTGAAGGAACCTTGTTCCTTTGTTTGAGTTCCAGATTTTCCTAGTTATTGTACTATTTTATTGTTTTACAATGTTCTACAGATGTAAGGGGCAGCATACAAGATCTGAGGTATGTGGGAGACTAGGGCATTATGGGAAAGGGAGGAGCTTGAGAGTTTTCAATGATCCATGAGCTAGTAGAATCAGCTGAGTCGGATCTGAGGATCGGATCTTAACCCAAGAGTTGAGGAAGAATGAAAATGCACAACACAGATGTAACATTATGGTGAGTACATAACCTCTTTTTTTGTATATGTCATGCAAGGAAGAAATGAAGACTCAAGTTAAGTTGGTGTGATTGCCACTGTTTAGTGGTTAAGAATGTATGTGAAAAACTGAAGATATGAAAAAAATGAAAGATGGTTACTTCAGAAACAAAGAGTAACTGGCTTTAATTTAATATATTTTTATTGTCACTAAAGGTAATCAAAGAGTATATTATTTCCCAAGGACATTATAAATAAACACTGTTTAAAGTTATATTAAAGAATATTAGATTTAAATTATATATTAATGATAAGTTCATGGTTTGAAGGCTGACAATCATTTATGTAGTTCCATGTGGAAAGGTATATAATGGTGTCTTTTGTTGGTTGCATATTTAATTAGATGAAAGACTAGCTGTCATATTTATGCATTTCTGCTTTGTTTTTGTTTTATTAAAGATGAAATTGCAGTGCATTGTTTGTTCCCTGTTCTGAGTAATGTGTTCGTTATACCCATTTTTTCTGCTGTATTGCTGTAGTTTTTTGATAACAAGTATCTGTGCGAGAGAAGTGAAACAGAATACACTGAAGCTTAAGACAAAGTCAACACAGTTAGGATGTTGGAGGCAGCCCCTCTGTCTGATGATCATTAGCCCTTTTTTGGCCAGTTGATCCATTCATTCCCTCATCAACAAGGGTGAGAATCAGGCAATACGGACTATCATTTAGGCAGCCATCAGGGGTAGTTTGAGGGTGAGCCAGGCATTATGATATAAAGTTAAATTGGTGTTTGACTGTTGGAAACTCCTGGTGTTCTGGCTGGTGTGTGATTCTCAAACAATCTGTAAATATATCGCTGATTGATAAGTATATTTCTTGGCATTTTAACCTTTCAGAGTTCTGCATTGTCTTAATTTTGCCTGACTGAATTATTTTATATATTTTCTGGCACTGTTTTCTGTTTCTCATCTGTCCTGAAACTGCTTACCCCCTATTCCTGAAGTGAAGTTTATAAAACTAGTCTAACAGCTTTTGTGTTATCTGATTGCCTCAAGGCTTGCTGATTTAAAAATAGTTTCTGTTTGTAAATCCCTGCATATACTGTTGGAAACTCCTGGTGTTCTGGCTGGTGTGTGATTCTCAAACAATCTGGAAATATATCACTGACTAATAAGTATATTTCTTGGCATTTTAACCTTTCAGAGTTCTGCGTTGTCTTAATTTTGCCTGACTGAATTATTTTTGCATTGTTTTCTGTTTCTCATCTGTCTTGAAACTGGGTTTTCCCTTCCCCCCACCCTATTATTGTGGTGTTGTTGTAGCTAGTGGCTTTGAAGTTGCCTGCCCCTACTGTAAATTTGATCTAGGGCACCCCTCCCAGTCTGGTGTTCACTCTACTTAATACAGAGAGAACATTTGAGAAGGCCAACCCACTTAGGTTCTTAACCTTGAATTTTTCTTCTGCTCCTTCTTCCTCTCTCCTTGCACTTTACTTAAAAAAATTCACTTTATTTTGCTTTTGTATTTAATCTGCTCCATTTATTACTGCTTGGTAGTAGACTGATTAAATTGTAACTGTTATTCTAAGGCTTTTTGTTTAAGTACTTGGGCTCCAGACCAGTTGTTTTACATTAAGACGGTTTGTGGTCTGCAATGTTGTGGCAGGACAGGTAGCTTACATACTTCTAAGTTGGAAATTGCTGATTGAAGGCTGAGTGTCTGTTATTCTAAAAGTGTATTAGTTCTGGTTAAAGCACTTGGGCTTCAGGCCAGTTATTTTTCATTAAGAAGGTTTGCGGTCTGCATTCTTGTGGGAGAGGCCAGATTCTACCCTTCTGAGCTGGGAATTTCTGGTTAAAGGCTTATTGTGCCTGCTTATTTGAACTGTTTAGTTCTGAAATTGGTGCGCCTTGTTTGCTGTAGCATAGACTAGATTCAGGCATCCTGAATCTAGCTTTGTTTGTATAACTTGAGCACTATCTTTTTTGGAGAAAATTCCCTTGTACCCTAGTGGCAGGAGTGTGCAGTTACAACTTGTCTGATTGAAGACTGCTGGAACAGGGCTCAGTTTTTAGCTTTTTTATTGGTTATTTGGGTAATTTGTTTAAATCAGTTTACTCGTTTTCTATTGTTATATTTAAAAAATTGCACTTTATTCATCTGCTTTTACTGTATTTTTGTTTCTTCCTACTTTATTACTTTATTTTGCTTTTGCTGCTTGTTCTTAAAAGTACTTAATTGCATTTATTCTGCTGCATTTATTACTGCTTGTTAGTAGCCTGATTAAATTGTAACTGTTATTCTAAGCCTTTGGTTGAAGCACTTGGGCTTCAGACCAGTTGTTTTACATTGAGAAGGTTTGTGGCTTGCACTGTTGTGGTAGGACACATCCTTCTAAGTTGAGAGTTGCTGATTGAAGGCTTAGTGTCTGTTATTCTAAAAGTGTATTAGTTCTGGTTTAAGCACTTCGGCTTTGGGCCAGTTATTTTACATTAAGAAGGTGTGGTCTGCACTCTTGTGGGAGGAGAGGGTAGATTCTGCCCTTCTGAGCTGGGAGTTTCTGGTTAAAGGCTTATTGTGCCTGCTTATTTGAACTGTTTCTTTCTGAAATTGGTATGACTTGTTTGCTGTAGCATAGACTAAATTCAGACCTGCTGAATCTAGCTTTGGTTGTATAACTTGAGCACTAATCCAGACCGTCTTTTTTTGGAGAAGGTTCGCCTGCACCCTAGTGACAGGAGTGTGCAGTTAGAACTTGTCTGATCGAAGACTGCTGGAATGGGGCTCAGTTTTTAGCTTTTTATTGGTTAATTGGTTAATTTATTTAAATCAGTTTGCTCATTTGCTACTGTTATATTAAAAAATTACACTTTATGCATCGCCACTTAGCTAGGGTTAAACTATTCCTGGCACCATAAAGTCTTCTCTTCAAATTTTCCCTTAGACGTAGCCAGTTTCTTTAGTTTTAGCAGTCATATCTGTTTCTTTGAGCTCAGCACTTGTTCAGAACTCATTGTAAGCACTAAATAAGGTACAAATTACTACAGCACTCAACTTTCCTCACTTGTCTAGAAGAAAACGGTTTTTAGTACTTAATAAATAAGCACCTATCCAGGCATGTCTAAGGTTCAGTTCCTGGTGTTTTCTCCTATCTACCTGATGAATCTGGGCATCTTGGGGCAATGCAGCAATTGCCTCATGTACACAGACAACCCTCTCCTCCTACCACCCAACACTACAACCTGTGAGAGATGCACTTATATAGCCAAACTGGAAGCAAAGCTCTCTTCACCCAAGACTGGACTAGAGAGTCAAGAGGAGAAGGTAAACACTTGCACCACACCACACTCATCGCATAGTCCCTCAAAACCTTCACCACCAAAACAGACACATAGAAACACAAAACACACACCTACATTCATGGAGGCTCTCATTAAAAATCTGCTCAAGCAACAGAGACCTCCAAAGTAGAAATGCAAGCAACCTCCACCCCCCAACACAACCCAAATTACACATAGCCCACAAAGTCAGTGTGTCACTCAACCACAGCCCATAAGTCATGACAACGTATCAACACTCTAGTCATAGGTGACCCAATAGTCAGGCACACTGATGTTCCACTCACCAGGCTAAACAGAAAGTTACTGTCAGCTGCCTGTCGGGTGTCAGGATCCGCCACATAATGCACGCACTCAGGTACAAATATGACTCTGCCATTGTCCATGTTGGTGTGAATAACCTGAGATGTACCTCCCTGGACTACATGAAAAGAGACATGGAGGAGCTCTCCGATCTTGTAGCCCAGGCAGGTATGACCCTAGCCCTCAGTATCATCCTGCCATCACCCAGAATGATACCACAGTACAAGGACAAAATGATTGACTTCAACAATTGGCTAGGCTTCTGGTGTCATTCTAAGGGGATCCAGTATCTGTCTGCCTGGGATGACATGATTGGAAGACCACAATGCTTAGCCAGAGATGGCCTGCACCTGTTGCCCTTGGGATTTTGGGTACTGGCTAAGGCTCTTGCCACCCCTATAGTGCCTTTTTTAGGCAAGGTTCAAATGGCAAATTCACCACCATAACAGGTATAAGCAAGCAAAATCTGAGGGTAATGCTACTCAGTGCTAGAAGTCTAAACCTCAAAATGCATTCACTCGAGGCACTCCTTAAAATGGAGAACATCGACATCTGTGCAGTGACAGAGACCTGGTTCAAGGCTCCAGAGAGCACCCCTGCATTACCAGGCTATAATTCATACCACATCTTTCGGCTACCTAACCTGGTCTGAAACACTAAAGGTGGAGGCGTGTCCATATTCATTAAGGATACCCACACCTCCAGGCTAGTTGCTCAGCATAATGCATCTGAGATTATCCAAGTGCAACTAACTCTGGGCAAGACCACAATCCAAATTGTAACTTGCTACAGATCCCCCACCATGCCCCAGGATTCCCACTCCTCATTTCTTGATACACTGGAAAATATTAGGGTACAACCCAGCACCCTGATAATGGGTGATTTCAACTACCCCACCATTAACTGGGAAAACTACTCATGTACCAACTCTTTTGCTCAATGTTTTTGGAATTCATAAATTCCACCTTGGATCAACTTATCTACACCCCCACGAGGGGCAGCAATATCCTAGACCTGGTCATTAACAACATGGGCGACCGGTGTTCCACACCAGAGGTCAATTCCTCGTTGGTCAGATCTGATCACAAGCTAATCACCCTAAACATTCACATCCCGCCCCCCATTAGGGAAACCACCATAAAAAATTTCTCCAAAGACAACTTCACGCTTCCTAAGACAGAGGTGGCAAACTTCACAACACCCATGCAGATGGACAATAGAGATACGACTGCTGAATCTTACACAAATGCACTTTATAAGCACTTACATGAGTGCATGGATTGTGCTATCCCTAACAGAACCAAGATGCTATCCTCCAAAAAACGGAAGCCAATCTGGTGGTCTCCTGCCATAACAAACTCTACAACAGAAGAAAGAAAGTGTTGCAAAAAAAGTAAAATCCCATGATTGGAGGAACTCCATGGTCAGCCTCAGTAAGAAGCTGAGATCCCTCAGAAAATTCTCCAAAGCTAATTATGAAAACAAAATCACCACTGATTCTAAAGACAACCACAAAGCATTCTATAGCTATGTCAAGAATCTCAATAGCAGCACTCAGATCTGCTCTGAGTTACAGCACAATGGCACTAAATATACAGAACCAACTGACATTGCCAACATCCTGGCAGATAGGTTCAGTGCTAACTTTACACCCCCCCCCCATCTCAACCCCTGAAGGACCCATCTCTATACCAGAAGAATGCAAAGTTCCTGTAATCATGGCTGCACAGGTAAAAAACACACTCTCCAAAGCCAAGAACACAGGATCCATGGGACCTGACAACATCCCGGGATGCGTTCTACACGAACTAAAGAATGAACTGGCACACCACCTAAGCACCATGTTCAAACATAGTCTCATCTCAGGCTTTGTGCCCACTGAATGGTGCACAGCAACGGTTATCCCACTCCACAAAGGGGGGAGCCATCACAGACCCTGGGAACTACCGCCCCCATTAGCCTAACGAGCCTGGTCTGCAAGGCCATGGAATGTATCATCATGGAACTTATAAACAAAGACATTGGTAATCTCCAAACTCTGGACCCCACCCAGCTTGGGTTTGTAAAAGGCTGATCATGTCTCCTAAACCTGATAGACTTCTTTGAAGCAGTCACCAAAACCGTAGACGAAGGTAAGGTGGTTCACACAGCCTATCTAGATCTCGCCAAAGCTTTTGACACCATCCCCCCACTCTGGAATTATAGATAAACTCACTAAACTAGGTATAAATCCATATGCCACAAGATGGGTTGCCAACTGGCTCACTGACAGAACCCACATTGTGAAAGTAGCAGACTCCAAATCTGACTTCAGACCAGTGACACGTGGAGTACCACAGGGTTCAGTCCTGGGTCCTGTCCTGTTTGGTATCTACTTTTCTAAAGTACAGGCTAACACAGTAGGTCTTTGGCTAACAAAGTTCACAGATGACTGCAAACTAAGAGCCATAATCAAAACTCCTAATGATGTGGACATCCCACAAAAGGGCCTCACTGAGACAGATGCCTGGTGTCAAAGCCATGGCCTCAAGCTTAATGCCAAAAAGTGCATTGTCATCCCCTCTGGTAAAAACTCTGTACCCATGAGCTGCCACATAGGTGATAGTCTACTTAACACCAAAAGTGTGATAAGAGACCTTAGGACACAGGTGGACAGTAGTCTCTCCTTTGATAATCACATTGCCACAGTAGTCAGGAAATCCTTCTATGTGGCAAACCTCATCACAAATGGTTTCTCATCCAGGAAAAAAGAGGTCATTGTTCCCCGCTACTCGTCATTCATTAGACCCATTATAGAGTACAACGCCCCTTTTGGTGTGTACATCAAAAAACTCGAGCTTTACTCCATCGCATATCGCCTACTCAGAGGTGATCTCTGCCTAACATACAAAGCTATGTCAAACCCAGAACTGTTGGACATGCTCCACTTAAAGAAATCCCAATCCCTCTGAATTACAAGCTCTAGGGACCTAAACCTTGTCACCACAATAAACAGAACATGCTGGAGGGATAGATTCCTGTCCCAGAGACTTCCCATACTCTGGAACAAACTACCTATCTATATCAAACAAAGCTCCTCATTAGCACTCTTCAAGAAAAATCTTGATGATTGAATGGGAAATGGGAAATTTACCCCGGGGATCACCTTTGTGGCTCTGCTCGACAGGGGCACAGGAAAATAATTTTCTTGGGTGGCGAAAGACAGGGTACCTTTTTGGCTAGGCTTATATAGGCCCTAGGGTCAATAGCTTAGTACCTACCTATGAACCTATGGTAGGAAGAGGCACTGAGTCTGAAAGTAATAATATCTGTTGAAGTATTAAATGGTAGTGAAATTGTATTCTACACAGATAGGCATTTCTGTTTTTTTTTCTATTTTCTGAAATTTTTAATTGCATTTAAATTGGATTTAAATTGCTATTAACCAAAATAATGCTGTTGGAGGACTAGGGCATGAGTGACATTTCAAATATGATTTATTAGATCATTTTCTGAAAAGTTTGCTTGGTATATGTCAAATGTTATTTTTTTAATGCAAAGTTATACATTTTACTAATGCATCTACTGCATTTTACATCATTATAATCTTCTGTCATCTGATCAGTTACATGGATTTAAGAGGTTTGGGGATCCAGAAAATTAGGTAAACAGGCTAAGTATACACATTAGAAGTATGAGACTGTCTAGCTTTCATGCTTATGCACCACAAAGGAAAATGCATGGATGTAGCATGACAGAAGGTTGGGATGCAGAGCCTTGTGGTGGCAGTCATGTAGGTTAAGGCTCACTTAAGTACTACACAAACTGAAAGTGGATGTATTTGTATCTATAGATACCCAAGGGTCATTGGGCCTAGCTCCAACAGTGTAGCTGCAGGCTATGTAGAAAATAGGGGTGACTATCTGAAATATTGGGAGGGATTAAACAACCCTATCAAAATTGGGGAAAAGCACTGGTATGGCTGAAAAGAGGGGCATACAAATTGCAAATGGAATTTAAGATGGTAAAGGTTGCAAAACTGTTGAAAATTCAAAGTTGTGTATAAAATGTTTTAAGAGGCTTGAGAGTTCAAACCACCCTGGACGAGGAAGATGGCCATAATTTCTTTAACACAAAGAGAGTCTGCAGAGACTGTACTGGGAAATAAAGAGAGTAAGTAGGGAGGTGGATGAAAGTGTGACAGCTGAAGATGATGTGCTGGCAGGCTTGGTGTATGTTTTTTTAAGATATATGAGATACCAGGAGAATGGGAAAGGATTTACATAAAAAGTAGAGTATCACAGATGAAGTAGAGAATTTAGTGATTTGAAATATAGTAAAAAGGAAGGCTTATGGATGGGTGGAGGGAACTGAGAGGAGGAGGAGAAGGATTTACATGTAGTAGAGAATGGCAGAGTTCAGGTCAATAGACTGGATAAGATGTTAGTGGGCTATAATAATGTGAGACAGAGGAGATTAGAAAAAAGATGTGTTTTGGACTGTGATACCCCACCACTGGCAACATTAATCACAGAGCCTCAGTCCTCACCACTAGCACCAGTGGGGGACATACATTGGGGGGATGACAGGTACACAGACAATATTTCCAGATGCAGCTCCCGTCATCAGGTGCAATTTCCCTTAAGAGCACATAGAGACCACAGTAATTCTGGGGCTGGTTTCTCCCTCTTTCTCCAGATCCCCTGTATGACTCCCCACTGGCACAGCTATATTGTTGCAATTTCAGCTGAATGGCCAAGCCAAGATCTCCAGCACCCTCGCTATCCAATCAGTGCTTTGTGTCCCTGCTCAAGTACCTGACACACACACTCACTCTTGAAGATTTGTTTTACACACACACACACACACACACACACACACACACACACACACACACACACACACGCGCACACACACACACACACACACACACAGACACACACACACACACACAGACACACACACACCTGGGAAAGGTTGGCACGGGTTTACTAGCTATGCCTCCTTCTGCCCAGACTATAAGGTAGTTATTACTGCCACTAGCCAACTCTTATTCAGCTACTGTGCAATGCTACTACCAATATAAATGGTAGTTTGACCAAGAGCAAGGCTATTAGAAGTGGCCTACACAGTGTCACCAAATAAATATGCAAGTACTCTCAGAACTTAAATTTATCTATACAGATCAGCCACAATGAAAGGTTTAAATATGTTTAATAATAAATATTAAAAGAACAAGAAAATACTCAGCATTTAATTACAGTAACATCAGAGTTCAAAATCACAGGAAATATTTAAAACAACATTGCAGGACAGTCTTAAATAAATAAAGAAAAATATCCAAGCAAAGCTTTGCTACATTCCCAACTAGATCTAAGAGAATTATACTATACTCTAGTACACTTACTTAATTAGAGCAGCAAGGCAGATGTAGTGAGTGGATCTTGATGTTGTCAGGTCAAAGACAGAATACAGAATGCTGAGTTTCTCTCAGAAAATTCTTAAATTAATATCTCAGATATTATTGCTGGGATAGCTTGCAGAATGCCATCATTGTTTGTCATCTGACTCTATCCCAGGTAAACCACCCACTGCTGAAAGCTAACAGTATTTAGCATCTACCTGTGAAAATACATACACAAGGGCTTTCCCTCAGATCTTTCCAGATCCTGGAAGTCATAAAACAGTAAAACAGTTCCACGACAATACAGGAAACTTCTCAGCACAGACACTGTGTTTGTTGCTGCACTGAAACTGAAAGATAACGTCTTTTTATTGCTTGCCCATAAAGTAATTTGATTTCAGCTATTTTTCTGAAGTTAACCTTCTGTATCGCAGTTTCCACTGTTAAAATACAGTGGATATAAAAAGTTTACACACCCCTGTTAAAATGCTAGGTTTTTGTGATATAAAAAATGAGACCACAGTAATCATTTCAAAACTTTTCCCACCTTTAATGTGACCTATAACCTGTACAATTCAATTGAAAAAAATTGAAAAACAAACAAATATGTTAGGGGTAAAATATAACAAATAAAATATGTACAATAAGCTGGTTACATAAGTATGCACACCCTTAAACTAATATTTTGTTGAAGCACCTTCTGATTTAATTACAGAATTCAATCTTCTTGGATAGGAGTCTATCAGCATGGCACATCTTGACTTTGCAATGTTTGCCCACTCTTCCTTGCAAAAGCCCTCCAAATCTGTCAGAGTGGGAGTGCATCTCTTGTGCACAGCCCTCTTCAGGTCACCCCACAGATTTTCGATTAGATTTAGGTCTGGGCTCTGGCTGAGCCATTCCAAAACTGTAATTGTCTTCTGGTGAAGCCATTCTTTTGTTGATTTGGATGTATGCTTCAGGTCATTGTTGTGTTGAAAGGTGAAATTCCTCTTCATCTTCATCTTTCTAGCAGACGCCTGAAGATTTTGGGCCAAAAGTGACTGGTATTTAGAACTGTTCATAATTCCCTCCACCTTGACTAAAGCCCCAGTTCCAGCTTATGAAAAGCAACCCCAAAGCATGACACTGCCACCACCATGCTTCACCATGAGGATGGTGTTCTTTTGGTGATGCGGTGTTGTTTTTGCGCCAAATGTACCTTTTGGAATTGTGGCCAAAAAGTTCAACCTTGGTCTCTTTACACCATAACACATTTTCCCACATGCTTTTGGGAGACTTGATGTATTGTTTTGCAGATTTTAGCCAGGCCTGGATGTTTTTCTGTGTGAGAAAAGGCTTCCATCTTCCAACATTACCCCATAGCCCAGACATATGGAGAATACGGGAGATTTTTGTCACATGTAGTACACAACCAGTACTTGCCAGACATTCCTGCAACTCCCTCAGTGTTGCTGTAGGTCTCCTGGCAGCCTCCCTCACCAGTTTTTGTCCTGTCTTTTCATCAGTTTTGGAGGGACAGTCAGTTCTTTGCAACATCACTGTTGTCCCATATTTTCTCCACTTTTTGATGACTGTCTTCACTGTGTTCCATGGTATATCCAATGCTGTGGATATGTTTTTGTACCTTTCTTCTGACTGATGCTTTTCAACAATGAGATCCCTTTGATGCTTTGTAAGCTCTCTGTGAACCATGGCTTTTGCTGCAGCAGGCAACTGAGTAAATGTCAGGAAAATCATACTAGGACAGCTGAACGTTATTTGGGGTTAATCAGAGTCTCTTTAATTGATGCAGGTGTGTACCCAAGAAGAGTGAATGCCATAATTAAATCAAAAGGTGCTTCAACAAAGTATTATATGCACACTTATGTAACCAGCTTATTATACATTTTTTATTATTCATATTTTTCCCCTAACAGATTTGTTTTTCAGTTGAATTGTGCAGGTTATAGGTCACATTAAAGATGTTAAAAGTTCTGAAATTATTTATTGTGGTCTCATTTTTTTACATCACAAAAACCTGGCATTTTAACAGAGGTGTGTACACTTTTTATATCCACTGTATATTTTGGCACTGCTCACAGGTCCTGCAGCACTCTGTTACATCTCTAGAAATCCCAGGCCAATAAAAGTTCTGCATAATACGTCTCTTGGTATGCTTTATGCCCATATGACCTGCAAATGGAATATCATGGGCTATGGCTAGAAGTGCCAGACAATAGGCTCTGGGCACTACCAACTGCTGTATTCTCTCACCTTCTAGCCCTCCCTCAGGGGTCCACACTCTGTACAGTAACCCTTTGTTCCAGTATACAGATTACCCTTTTCCTTGACAATCAGATGCCTCACTGGCTACCTCCCTCAGGCCTTGTAATGTAAGGTCTGAGAGCTGAGCCTGTCTCAACTCTGTCTTGGTAACCCTTCCCAGTTTCCCTTCCACAGGAAGTCTGATATTCTCTGACAGCAGTGCCTCACTGTCAGCTTGAGTACTGCTACTCACCTCTGCCCTTGCAGTCACCTTGTCCAAGGGAACATCTGTACCACAAGCAGCTGTGGCTCACCTTCGGTCTCACTGCTATAGGGTAGCTCCTTCTCTGAAGTAACCATCACACCAGTCCTGGCTTCAAGTCTACAGTCTGTCTGGGTACCTCCCAGGCTACCAGACCCACATGCTTGTTCCCAAACCTGCCTGCATGTCACTGCATGCACACAAGGTATTATGTTATCAAAAGAATTTCCTATCAGGGCATCTGCAGGGATATCCTCAAACACACCTACTTGCTTGATCCCTTTTCCACCCTCCCAGTCAAGGTGAACCCTAGCCAAAGGTATTTTGAATGGAGCCCCTCCTTGACTGGAGTAGACTGCCCAAGCAAGTAGGGCTCCTCTTTAATCATTGCAGGCTTCACAATGGTTAGGTCAGAGGCTGTGTCTCTCTTAGCAGTGGCCTGTTTCCCATCTACTAAGATAGGATATAACCTCTTGTGATATTTCAGTACCCTTGTCTGCAGACAACTTACTGCTGGCATTTTGTCATTCCCACTTACTGGCTGTCCCACCTTTTGTTCCCCGCCTTGCCTCCATGGACATCTAAATGCTACATGGCCCTACTGGTTGCATTTAAAACATTTAACCCTTGGTCCTGGCCATGTACCTGAACTAGTAGCTTTCTCTATTACTGGTGGATTCTGTTGGGGTGGTTTAGGCTGCCCACCATGAGTTCCCTTAGACCCATGAGCAGCACTGGGTATCCCTTTCCTGTGCAGTGATGCTCTGCTTGCTAGATATTGGTCTCCCTTTTTCTCCAACTCATCTGCGGTATTACATTGCCTATCTGCCAACCAGATTCTCATGTCCTCAGGCAAAGTGCTAAGTGTTTGTTCCATCACCGAAAGGTCTGCCAGGCCTTCAGAAGTGGTGACCTGACACCCACTCCCCCATCTATGAAAATAAGTGCTTAACTCAGCAATATATTCACACACACTTTCATCTGCCTTGTGTCTATGCTCACAAATGTTTTTTTCTATAAGCTTCAGGTGTTAACTTAAAACACTGTAATAAACAATTTTGAATAATATTATAAGTTAAGCAATCAGCATCAGACAATTTAGAAATATCAGTTACAACTTTACCATGGAGTAAGGGGGTCAGGAACCGTAACCTGCGCCCTTCGTCAACATTATATTGTTTACATAAACTTTCAAAGATATGAATAAAACTATCAAAATGATCACCCTCTGTAAATTTTGGAAGATTGTTGCTCCTGGGTTTCAATTACTCCCTTTCCCATTACCTCCATGACCCTGGTGAAGAGTCAGTATTTCCTTTTCATGTTGCCTCTGCCTGTCATGTTCATCAGCTTCCAGATGTGTCAGTCTCTCTATACTGCTTCTAATTACATTTGTTTTTTCCTGCCACATTCTCTCTGCTGATTCTAGTTCCAAACGTTTGGCCTCCAGTTCAAGTCTCTTTAACTCCAAATGGAGTTTTAAGTCCTCTGTGAAAAGGTTGAACTGTCCATTTTCTGAGAGTTGTACATTCCCAAGGCTAGTCTGGTTGTCCTCCTGCTTGCTGGTCTGTGATGCAGCTGTTGTTAAGGCTGCAATCATTTCTGCTTTAGTCAGGTTGTCATGCACCAGTCCTTTGGCCTGGCACATCTCAGCCAACTTGCTGCTTGTCAGCTTGCCATACTCCTTTGCTGACATCCTTGCCTGGTCGTCCTAACTAATCTAACAAAAATAAATAAAATGATTGTGATGTGAAACTCTGAATGTTCACTGTGTGACTGATTGAGAGTGCAAATACCTTCTTCAGTGACCACTGTTTATAGGCTAGAGGAGTTCAATATCCACACCACTGAATCCTAATATGTGATGTGGTGATCCCGCCACTGCCAGACAATAAATGTGATGCTCCACCACTGGCAACAATAATCAAGGAGCCTCAAACCTCACCACTAGCACCAGTGGGGGACATACATTGGGAGGATAACAGGTACACACACAGTATTTCCAGATGCAGCTCTCTGCATCAAGTGCAATTTCCCATAAGAGCACACAGAGACCACAGTCAGTGCCGGGCTGGTTTCTCCCTCTTTCTCCAGATCCCCAGTAAGACTACCCACTGGCACAGCTATAGAGTTGAGATCTCAGCTGAGTGGCCAAGCTGAGATCTCCAGCAACCTCTCTATCCAACTAGTGCTTCGTATCCCTGCCCAAGTAGCTGACACACACATTCTTGGAGATTTGTTTTATGCACATACACAGCACATACACACACACACACACACACACACACACACACACACACACACACACACACACACACACACCTGGGAAAGGCTGGCACAGGTTTACTAACTATGCCCCCTTCTGCCCAGACTATAAGATAGTTTTTACTGCCACCACCCAACTCTTTATCAACTACTTTAAGGCCCTTAACAAAGGGCGTCCAAACTTACTGTGTAATGTTGCTATCAATAAAAATGGTAGTTTGACCAAGAGCAAGGCTATTAGGAGTGGCCTACACAGTGTCACCAAATAAATATGCAAGTACTCTCAGAACTTAAATATATCTAGACAGATCAGCCACAATGAAAGATTTAAATATATGTAATAATTAATATTAAAAGAACAAGAAAATACTTAGTATTTAATTACATTGACAGAGTTCAAAATCACAGGAAATATTTAAAACAACATTGCAGGACAATCTCAAATAAATAAAGAAAAATATCTAAGCTAAGCTTTGCTATACTCCTGACTATATCTGAGAGAATTATACAATACCCCAGTACACTTACTTAATTAGAGCAGCAAGGCAGATGTGGTGAGTGGTCCTTGATGTTGTCAGTTCAAAGACAGAATACAGAATGCTGAGTTTCTCTCAGAAAGTTCTTAAATTAATATCTCAAATATTAATGCTGGGACAGAATCACATGACCTGGGCATCGCACATGACCTGGCAGTTGATGGAGTGGAAGCCCTTGCGGTTGATGTAGGCCCTATCCCGCTCACCGTCTGGTGGTTTGATGTGTATGTGCGTGCAGTCAATTGCACCCACTACCTCAGGGTATTCCGCTATTTGCTGGAAGAGATGCATATTGCTGGCCAATACCTCACGGGAATTGGGGAAATATACATGATCACCGACATGTGCTGACATGGCATTCAGGAACTGGTGCAGTACCCTGGATGCTGATGCCTGTGAAATCCCCATCATATCACTAGTTGGTCTCTGGAAGGTACCTGTTGCTAGTATTCTTAGGCCAACACATACCTTGGTTTCCACTGGGCTGGGTTCCCCTCTGTTGGTTCTGTGTGTGAGGGGTGGCCTGCACAGCTCAACAATTTGCTGCAGGAGCTCTCTGTCCATTCTATAGCGCTCCCCTATCCCCAGCTCATGTAGCCCCTGGTAGATTACCCTGGGTCTGTACACTCTTCTCCGTCTCCTCACTGTGGGTTGCTCAGCAGCATTCGCAATGGCACAACCCTCAGCATCTTGCACATGTTGCCTTATAACAGCAATGGCAGCTCCTAACATTTTTATGTCTCAGTTTAAGCTTTTTAAGTTTTCACTTCTCTTTGTTGACTGCAGTGTTGCAGTGTTTCTGAGAAAAACAAGGTTGAATGTTGTTTGCAGACTTTTAAGTGCTGGGCTGGGCTGGGTTACTGTACTGCCTGTGTAATTGGCTGATTCTGATTGATTTCACCTGGCAGCTCTGCTAGTTCTCCTTGGTTAACTTCCTACTGCTTCTTTTCCTTCCTTTTCCCTTTCTGTTTCCACAGATTTATTGTGGTCTCATTTTTTTTATATCACAAAAACCTGGCATTTTAACAGGGGTGTGTAAACTTTTTATGTCCACTGTATTTTAACAGTGGAAACTGCGATACAGAAGGTTAACTTCAGAAAAATAGCTGAAATCAAATTACTTTATGGGCAAGCAATAAAAAGATGTTATCTTTCAGTTTCAGTGCAGCAACAAACACAGGGTCTGTGCTGAGAAGTTTCCTGTATTGTCGTGGAACTGTTTTACTGTTTTATGACTTCCAGGATCTGGAAAGATCTGAGGGAAAGCCCTTGTGTATGTATTTTCACAGGTAGATGCTAAATACTGTTAGCTTTCAGCAGTGGGTGGTTTACCTGGGATAGAGTCAGATGACAAACAATGATGGCATAATACTGAATGTGTGTGCTGGCTGCCCTGGAAGCTACCACGATTCTCATATTTGGCAGTTGACACAGTTGTACCAGACATTTGCCAATGGGGACATCCCTGACGGTCACCTAGTGGGGGATGCTGGATACGCACTGGAGCCATGGCTGATGACACCCATCAGAAATGCACACACGCCTGAACAAGAACTCCATAATGAGGCACACGCACAAACACAAAATGTAATTGAGCGTGTGTTTGGGATGCTCAAGTCAATGCTCCGGTGCCTGGACACATCTGGTGGAGCCTTGCAGTACTCACCAACTGCATGTACCCAAATTGTCATGGTATGTGCCATGCTACACAATATGATCCTGAAAAAACAGCTGCAGCAGGAACAGCATGGCGCAGGGCCAAACAGCCCCCCACCATTGCCAAGGCCTGCACAGGCACAGCGTGACTCGGAGGAGGAACAACCTGAGCCTGCCCCAGTAGGCAGAAGGAGGCGTGACCAGTATGCCTTGGCCTTGGCAAAGAGGCAATGCATAGCACATACACTGGCACAGTAGGAACCCTGGAAATTATATCTCTCTCTGACTCGCACATAAAATAAAAGGGATGCCTAACTTGACACTACCTGTTTCCAAACATGTGTAGGGAGTGTAGTATGTGCATCCGACATAGGCAGCCCTGCAGCACCACCTGAGGCATGATTGCCATGTTTTAAGCAATATAAAGCAGTGCTAAGCAGCTTTTACCAATATCTAGTATATGTAAACAAAATTGCTCGTGCAATGTTGGCCAAGGTCGGGCAAAGTTGACCAAAGTCAGGTAACATGCTCATAACTGCTTTACTGTTCCTTAAGCAGTCTGGTCTGGCCAGCATGAAAATAAAAAGCAGTGACAGGGCTTGAACCCAGGATACTGTGCACTATAGTCACAGTACTGAACCACTAAGCCATGATAGCATTACAGTGGCACAGACACAGCAGGACAATTGTACACTAATGCAAACACAAAGCAATGCTGTATCATGCCCCTAATGAGGCAAATGGGTAACCTCACCCACACACCTATGCAGACAGAGAACATCAGGCCAGGCGTTGTGATGTGGGTTGTGTCGGCTATGAAGTCACAAGCTAATATATGTGACAATGGATGCCAAGATCTGTAGTACAGTAGTATGCCTCAAGCCAGTACGATAGGCAACAGTACAGACTGTAATGGTGTCCTGTACATAGCAGTGCAGGCACAGCAAATGTGTATAAGTGTCAGGTGAAACTCACATCCTATGTGCATCCACAGTAACAATCCGGTGTGCCCACAGGTAGAAATGTACAAAGAATAGCTGTCCCCCCTGTATGTAGAAATGTTGATAGGTCTATGCAAAGTATCTCACGGAAGCCCTGCAGGCACAGCATGATCCCTGTTGATCTATGACACAAAGGTGAGCCCTGCTGTAAAAATACACCTTGATTTACCATACACATATAGTATAAATGTGTATACTGTGTGTGCTCACACACTCCAACAAATGTAGTGGATTTCATTCAACATCACACTGAAAGGTCATACTGGGCATGCTCACACAAGAAATGAAGCAAATGTCAGGCAGGAAGATACTGAAAGGTCATACTGGGCATGCTCACACACTTAGGCTAAATACGGATGTGATAATAAGAGATCTATGGACAAATGTGTATAGTCACCTCTACTTCCAGAAACACATTCACAAAGTGGTCTGAAAATCCTGCTATGTGTACACACAAACTGCCAAGGTCTGTGCAAGTAGGTCAAAGGAGGTTGCCACTACTCAGCAGTCATCAGACCTGTCAGAGAGTACCACAACACACTTGCGATAAATCTGACTAGGCACATTCAGCAGCTAGAAAGACCAATGAAGTACCTTAACAAGAGGATTACTGGACTCAAATAGTTGCCCCATGCAACAAGAGTGAATGTAACCCAAGCTGTACTCTGCTGTATACTGTCTATGCAGGAGATCTCTGCCCACCAGACAGGTCCAAGTCATGGTTACACTCAGATCTGTTCTGAGTTATAGCTCAATGGCACTAAATGTGCAGAGCCAACTGATATTGGCAACATCCTGGCAGATAGGATCAGTGTTAACTTTACCCCCCCCCACCCATGAAAGAGCACATGTCTATAATGGAAGACTGCAAAGTTGCTGTCATCACGGCTGCACAGGTAAAAAACACTCTCCGAAGCCAGTATCACAGCAGCCATGGGACTAGATAACTTCCCAGGCTGTGTAGTATATACTTCCCTGAAGTAAACATTAACATGGAAGGTCTGTGGCTACTGAAGTTTCCAGAGGACTGCAAACTAGGAGCCATCATTGTAAACACTAAAGATGTGGACATCCTACAAAAGGGCCTCACTGAGACAGATGGTTGTTGTCCAAGCCATGGGCTGTAGCTCAATGCCAAAAGGTGCATTATCATCACCTTTGTTAAAATCTCTGTTGCCAAGAACTACAACATAGGTGGTAGTATACCTCACATTGTAAGTGTGACAAGAGACCCTGGGTCACAGGTGGACAGTGGATACAATTGTGATAAGCACATTCCCACAGTAGTCAGGAAACCCTCTTATGTGGCACACCTCATCACAAAATGTGTCTCATGCAGAATAAAAGAGGACAGTGTTCCCCTCTACTCACCACTCACTAGAACTATAAAAGAGTACAATGCCACTGTTGCTATATACCTCACAAGACAACTACAACAACTGGAGCGCCAGCAGCAATACCTCATAAAGAGCATTAGTGGCCTGAAATACATGCCATACACAGACCATCGCAAAATGCTCCATCCGTACTCCCTTGCATATCGCCTACTCAGAGGTGTTCACTGCCTAACATACAAAGCTATGTCAAACATAGAGCTGATGGATATGATCCATGTAAAACACTCACAATCACTCTGACCTTTGGACCCAAAACTACAAATGAAATACAAAAGGAAGGGGTGTAGCCATTTACCTTATGGATATCCACACCTTCAGGTTACTGGCACAGCATGATGCCTTGGAAACCATGCAAGTGCAACTAACACTGGGCAAAGCTGCCCATCAGATTGTAGCCTGCTACAGATCATGTACCTTGTCTCAGGAACCTCACTCAGTATTCCGGAGAACAATGGCAAATATAAAGGTCCTATCAAACACCATTATATGAGGAGATTACAACTACCCAAACACTGACTGTGTGAATTACTCATATACAATGTCCTTTGCCCAATGTGTCCTACAGTTAAGAAACTCTAACACCCTGGAACAGCTGGTCAGCACGCCCACTACAGGTGACAACATACTGGACATGATCATCACCAACATGGGGTACCAGTGTTCCACAACAGAGATAAACCCCTTGCTGGGAATATCAGATCATGAAGTAATCACACTGGACATCCACATCCCACCCCCACACCCAGTCAATGAAACCACTGTGAAGACTTTTGCAAAAGCAAACTGCACACTTCCCAAGACCAAAGTGGAAAGTTCCAAAGATCTCTTGCTATAGGATAATGGTATGCAATCTGCAGAAACATTTACAAGTGCATCCTATCTACAGGGATGCATGGAATGAGACATCACAAATAAAACCAAGATGCACTCCTCCAAAAATAGGACAACAAGCAGGTGTTTGTTGTCCATAAATAAGCTAGACAAGAGAAGGAGGAAACGAACACATGATAGATCCAACTTCACTAAAGGAAAGGCATCACTGATCATTATCAGGAAGAAACAATGATTGCTCATAAAATAATCCAAGGACGGTTTCTAAAGACAAATAGCCAAGGAATGTAAGAATAAAAACCACAAAGCCTTTGGTCGCTGTACCAGACATGTAGGTGTCAACTTCCAAATATGCTGTCAGCTACTGAAAAAAGGAATGAAATACACCAAACCAACTTTCATTGCCCACATCCAGGGGGACAAGTTCAGTGTAAACTCCCCCCATCACCCCCAAAAGGGCCTGTGTCCATCACAGAAGGATGCAGAGACCCAGATGTCATGGACATGCAGGTAAAGACAGCCCTCACCAAAGCTAAGAACATAGCATCAATGTGACTGTATGTTGTCCCAGACTGCGTCTTACACTAGGCCCATAAGGAACTACACACTCACCTACATTCACTGTCCAGACTCAACCGTACCACAGGCTATGTACCCAAAGAATGGCATACACTAACAGTCATCCAGCTCCACAAAGAGTGTGCCAAAACAGAACCTGGAAACCATTGCCCAATATGTCTACTCAGTCGGGTCTACAGAGCTATTGAGCCAATTGTCATGGAACCCATACACTGAGACATTGGAGATCTTCAGACACTGGACTCTACACAACTTCGCCTTGTTAAAGGCAGAGCCTGGCTCCCAAACCTAGTTGAGTTATTTAAAAGAGTTACCATGAACAAAGATGGAGGTGAAAGTAGTCCACACAGCCCACCTGGACCTCACTAAGGGCTTACTACACCATTCCCCACTCTGTCATCATGGACAAGTGTACCAGCTTGAACATTAACAGCTATATCACAGGATGGATGGCCAAGTGGCTCACAGATCAAACACACATGTTCATAGTTGCGGGTGCAATGTCCAACTCTAAGCCAGTCACAAATGGCATCACACAGGTCTTGGTCCTGGGACCCCACCTGTTCAGTAGATACTGCTCAGAGGTACAGGGAAGCATGGCAGGTGTATGACTGAAGAGGTTTGCAGATGAATGGTAACTGTGGTCCATAATCAACTGTACAGCTGACACAGACATCCTCCAGAAGTGTCTTATAGAGACAGATACCTGGTGTCAAAGCAATGCCCTCAAGCTGAATGGCAAAGAATGCATAGTCATCCTTTTTGGGTAAAACAAAGTGCACACAAATTACCACATAGGTGGTAATCTAGCATGTACGGAGAAAGTCATTATGGCCCTGGGGACACAGGTAGATAGTAAACTCACCTTTGATGATCACATGCCCAAAGTGTTTAGACATTCCTTCAATGTAGCCCATCTAATGTCACCTAATGTAACCCACTTCGTATAGTTGATGATGTCACCATCCTACAAATATACCAGTGGAAAGGATAATTCCTAGCAATGTGTAGAGCGCGTCATGTTAATGCATACTCCTGTAGTATCATGAAGTAGTTAGGTAGGGGGTTGAATCATGCACTGGATAACTGTGTGTGTGTGTGTGTGTGTGTGTGTGTGTGTGTGTTTGTGTGTTGTCTCCTTGGGAAGGAGCAACATTTTAGGAGAGTAGTAAGAGACCTCAAGAGCGGTAAACTAACCTTTGTCAAGTCTGATGATGTCACCATCCTACAAATATACCCGTGGAAAAAAGAACTCCCAGTAATGTGTATAGTGCGTCGTGTTAATGCGTACTCCTCTAGTATCATGAAGTAGTTAGGTAGGGGTTTGAATCCTGCACTGGACAACTTTGTGTATGTGTTTGTGTGTGGTCTCCTTGGGAAGGAGCAACCTTTTAGGAGAGTAGTGAAACACCTCAAAAGTGGTAAACTAACCTTTGTCAAGTCTGATGATGTCACCATCCTACAAATATACCTATGGAAAAGAGAACTCCTAGTAATATGTATAGCGCGTCGTGTTAATGCGTACTCCACTAGTATCATGAAGTAGTTAGGTAGGGGTTTGAATCCTGCACTGGACAACTGTGTGTGTGTGGGGTCTCCTTGGGAAAGAGCAACCTTTCATGTGTATAGCACGTCATGTTAATGCGTACTCCTCTAGTATCATGAAGTAGTTAGGTAGGGGTTTGAATCCTGCACTGGACAACTGTGTGTGTGGGGGGTCTCCTTGGGAAAGAGCAACCTTTCAGGAGAGTAGTGAAACACCTCAAAAGTGGTAAACTAACCTTTGTCAAGTCTGATGATGTCAACATCCTACAAATATACCTGTGGAAAAGAGAACTCCCAGTAATATATATATAGCACATTGTGTTAATGCGTACTCCTCTAGTATCATGAAGTAGTTAAGTAGGGGTTTGAATCCTGCACTTGGTGAGTGTGTGTGCTGTATGTGTGTGACACTGTTGGTCAATGTGTTGTGGGTTTTGCTTTTACTACTGTATGACATATCAGTATGCATTGCCCATGTGAGCTAGCTGTGTGGCAAATACATATACGTACATGTTACCTCAATGGTTGCATGTGTGGGAACCCTGCTTTCTCCAAGAACACAGCTGTCATCCTTGCCAGACTGTGCTGCTGCTTCCCAGACCTTAGGTCACATCTGTATGCTTGTGACAAGCCCAGCCACTGCAGTGATCCCTGGCCTAGGTCATCTGTGTTATACAAAGTCATTACGGTTCCTATTGGAATGTGTGTGTGAGGGTCTATGGCCGAGGTATATGTCAGACCTGTTCAAACTCAGCAAAGTCTGTCAATGATGGCTATTTATAACAGGTGTTGAACAACCTTTGTGGATATGCATGCAGACCCCTTATTGCTTATGTGATCCACCGAGGGATCTCAAAATACCTTTGGAAATGTGATTAACAAGGGACAGATGAGATAAAACTTGGTTGCATGTACACATCGGTATCTGTTCATCATGTTGTTGGCTGCTACCTATGTGGTACTGTGGGGATAATATGTTCTGTAAAGGTGGATGACTATGCTTAGTTTGGCTTATAGCTTTCCAACATGGGATTGACAACAGGCATCTGTCTGTATGATACCCTTGTGCAGGATGTGTGTGTCATCTGGTGAATGCATTATAGGCCACAGTATGCATTACCAGACGTGGACGGACATATCCCTACTGTGATTGCTTGTGCCTTAGAGAGCTATATGCCAAACAGGAATGGTGTCAGTAATGGGTGCAGGTGAATACCAGTGGTTATTGGCATAGTATAGTACCTGAAAGATCCAAATGTTGCTGTGTGTCCTACATGTGTGTGTCGGTAGTCAAGACATCATCTAACGATTGGTTATGGTCAGGCTGTGGAAGTGATGTATACTACCAGAATGCAAAACAATGACAGATAGTAAAAGTATCACCCACAGCATAGTGTCAAACCATGTCATACACACATGTGTAGTCAGGTTCCAGAATGTGTGTAGTACAATGCATACTGGCCACCAATAGAAACTATGGAGTGTTACTGTGTAATACAGAGCATGTCACCCTGGCCATGTGTCCACTATGCATGTACATGCAGACAGCGCACCTCCACCATGTTCACAACTGTACACCTGCAAATCTGTGCTACACACATCCCACACGTACTGTCCACTCTCTAACACATGCTGCCAATATTGCACACATCAACCAAGTGACACGTGGCCAGAAAATACACAATTGTAACCAACACTGGTGTAAACAACACTACAATGACAATCATAGCTTTAATGCATCATGCCTGCTCAGCTACACCTTCAAGCATATCATTACACTCTACTGCTGACAACATGCTAACATTGCTATACTGCTATATAGACACCCTGTGCATCAGCACCATGGTAACCTGTTCCTGCATCGATGTTACAGATGACAGGAGGCGGCACAGGTTTCATCATATGCACAGGGTTATTTGTTGGTTTGCCAGAGGCCTACAGTGAGCCATCCACTTGACATGTATGAGTGTGTGTGTGTGTGTGTGTGTGTGTATGTGTGTGTGTGTGTGTGTGTGTGTGTGTGTGTGTGTGTGTGTGTGTGTGTGTGTGTGTGTGTGTGTGTGTGGGGGGGGCAAGAATACTGGAATGGGCCAATGTTGTTGTAATGTGTGTGGGTATGTGTTAGCCCTAGGTGTCTGGAGTATGTGTGTGTGTCACCATGTGGCTGCCATATAAGGGTATTTGTGGGACAGCCACAGACTGTACCTGTGAGGCTTTACAGATCACCGTCTCTGGCCACAGATACGGTACCTGTGCCTGGCAGGGGTGCTACTGACAGTATCAGGTACTAAGCCAGACTAGGTACTATCCCCAGAGGTGGATGGATGTACACTGGACGCAGGTCCCTGCTGGGACTGTCCAGAGCCATGTGCATATGGTCTTCTAGGATGTTCTATGGACAGCCCACCCCCAACATTGCTGGGGCTGGTACTGGCACTACGGGAGTGGCTGTGGCTTAAGGGACATCCACGGCGACTGCCAGCTGCTGATGTTGCTGGCATACATCTACGTTGACGTCTCAACCGTCCCGCACTGTCCTGCCACATGGACATGACATTGCGGAGGATATCTAATGTCTCTCCCCAGCGTCTATCAGTGACCTCGGTGTAATGATGGATGGCACCTGCTAGGTCATGGATACTGTCAATGATGGCAGTGTTATGTGCCCTCTATGCCCTTAGTCCCTGTCTGGTGTACCATTCCATACGTGCCTGTGCCTCCATGACAGCCTGGAACATGCGTGACATTGTCAGAACTGTGGCACATCTGCCAGTGGCATGATGAGCAGCAGTGCTCCTACGAGAACCCCTGGACATCTGCCTATGTGGTACCCTTCCAGACATCTGGGTATGGCTGCTGTGTTGGGATGCATGTGCCATGGATACCACACTGTCCTGGCCAATGCCAACTGTATGCTGTCCCACAGCTGTGGGCATTGGTGATGGATGTATTGGCAGTATGACTGTATGCATGGATGGGGTGGACAGCTGTGTACTGTCGATTGGTGGCCCAACGACAGACCCTGGCAAACACGCCTGTGCCTCCACATACCTATCTTCATTATCACTATGTGGCTCAGTGACATCAGTTTCCCTGCTGCAGTGAACCATCTCTAACACAGCACCTGTGGGAGTAAGACAGGAAACACACTTTACGACCTGTACATGATGTCGGTACACATGCACACATGAACACATGCACACATGAACACATGCACACATGCACACATGAACACATCCACACATGAACACATGCACACATGAACACATGCACACAAATACACTACTCACTACAGCAGATACCCACACACACCACCAGCAATCCAAAACATACTCAATAGTGGTTTAACCCATTTTAAACCACTCAATAGTGGTTTAAAGTGGGTTACAGTATCACAAGGCAAACAGTCATATCACACGTGTCAGCATGCAGTGCGAGTGTAGACAGCCCTTGTTATTAACAGTATACATGGCTTTGATGCATGTGTATTGTTGTTCAGTGATTGGCCTCACCCTGGAACACAATGTGTACATAGACACAACATTGCTGTGCAAGTATTAAAAGGTCTGCAATGTCCTGTGCACCATCACTCACAGGTATACATACCATGGCTGGATGTGTATCTGTGTGTCACATAGATATCCATTTCTGATTACTGTGTCTGTGTCTGTAGCAGATAATTGTGGACACAGGTTTAGCACATGCATGCTATGTATACACACAGGATGAGTGGTGCATGTATACGTGATGGAATACCATTGCTCAACATGGCCATTGTACAGTGGTTATGGTGAGTGTAGGACATATTGTGGACATGCCAGCCATGACATGCCATGCTACAACATGACTGCAACATTGAACATCACACATACCCAATGTGTGTCATGTGACCTATACACTCAATAGCATTACAAGACATATATGTGTCACTTTGTACAAATGGTGATTGCTATGCATATTGTGTATAGGTGCATATGTTTGCACACACACAACATTGAGGTGCATAGCAGTGACTGCTATGTGTAGTACTGGGGTCACTGTAACTGGATGGGGTGCAGTACCATGAGCCATCATCATCACGCATCATGTGGTCACGCAAGGCTACTAATGTATGCCAGACTGCCACCTAGCATGCTGTACCTGAACTGCATTACCGTCGCTACATTCACAATTACACAGTCACTTGTTACATGGGTTTGTAAGGTGCCCAATAGGGAGCATTGCCTAACATGAATGTGTTATGTGTTGAAGAGTGTCGCACAGCCCCATGAATGGCCTCTACCCCTCAGGTATATTATGTGTGCTGTGTGGATGACATGTGGGATACTGAAGTGTGACCTTACAGTGGGTGTCTGGATACGCCATGTGTAGCATGTTAAGATGTACTGCATATGACAAAGTTGTGTATGTTGTGTACATGTGTATCAACTATGCCTATCCAATGTCCAGTACGGTGTTGCTACAATTGTGTGCGATGTTGTGTGTATTGCATGTGATTGAGGCAGCTACTGACTTTACTGAGATGTGTATAGTCTCACAGCAAACATGCACAGCATGCATTATGCGTAGGTGTGTTACGTGTACATGGCCTACACCTCACCTATGACATGCACATTTCATTAGCAATATTACATTTATAACACACTCACCAGCATCGACCAGCTGCCTTGCTGTCACACCAGAGGGACCTACAAGAATATGAGACAGTTTGTCAGTGGCCACAACTGTGGCATTGCTACTGTGAGTTTGCTAAACTACAGTAGTACAACAGTCGACAGTCACAGGCGTACAGATTATATTCCACATATCAGTATTGCACAGCACTAGGCAGCACAACTGCTAAACACACAGTACACATCTCACATATGCATAATCTACCAGTACAGGTAACAGTAGTCTACAGATAGGGCATGTTACCTGCACGCTCCATGTCAACATGCTAGGTGGCTCCGGACTCCATGATGACACATGTATGTTGCTGTTTCAGTTGTTGGCCAGGAGCTACCATGCTTATGAGCAGCTCCTCCACTTTGGTGAGGGGGAGGATGAATGGCTACCCCACCACCTGTGGCAAGCTGTTGTCTACGGATATCAAACACATGCTGCCGGACATGTCTAATTAAATCTCTGCAGTGATGGCGTACCTGCTCATATGTCTGGTTATGCATGCCTATGTCATTTACCCGACTAACAAGATCTTGCCACAGTGCAGTCCGTTCATGCTGGTCCTGGCTGGTTCTAGAGAACAGCAGGGTGTAGGGCTGCACCAGGCTGCTGTGTATTTCCTGTTCCTCTGCAGCTGTATAACATGGGCTGCGTTGGTGGGCCATGCCCCTGGAAGACAATTAAACAATATGTGTGAGCAAGTCATGTGGCACACAACATTCTAAAGTACAGATATCAAGTAACTGCCATATATAGCATCCGATTGGCTGTCAGAGGATACACACGTACAATACCACATATTAGTGCACAGGCCACAACTGGCTGACAGTCCCTGGCATGCTCTATATATCAAACCATGTTCTGCACAGCAGCAAAGAAAAGCCAGTATGTAAGACTATACACCAGTACATGGCACACTCTATGTGACACAATGCACCACCTAGCCACAGGAGGTGTATATCAAGCTAATGCATAAAGAAAGATGTCATCCATTGCAATGAATGTAAAGTACGGTTACAGTATTACCAGTATACCACCCTAGTCGTTGATGCCAAACCCCTGCATAACATATGTGCACAGTTGTTAATATAGGTGGCATACTGCTGTACTAGACTATACATGTTGCTAGATACACACATATACCCTGTAACACACATATGATTGAGGGCATGGTACAGGCATAATTACACACACATCAGACATACATACAACACACAAATGTATGCCAACCCAGATGAGCTTTACCTGTGTACCATACAGTACTGTGTGTCACTACTTACAAACCTTATGCCTGAGGTATGTAATCTGTGAGGACTACAGGGAACACACAAAACAGTGTTTCCAAGCAATGTGAACATACACCATACTGTACTGTACTGTTTAGGTCTACAGTTCATATGGGAGTTGGATTCACCAGCAGTACCACTCACTAAGCATACATGTATTGCTTTAGCCTACAATGGGACACCACAGTCGACAACAAGGGACTACGTCACACCGTATGCCATACTACTTTTTATGCCTAGCAATAGCATACACATCTTTTGCTGGGATCACAGCTAGGACACAAACTACCATGACAGAAACAATTTCACACTAAGCTATCACACCTTTACAGACCTTGCACACATTCACCAACACATTCACCATCACACTCAGTCAACCTCACATAGCAATTATTGCACTAAGTACATGTGTGTGTGTGTGCATCGTTTCATAGGTAGGTAATACTCTATTGGCCCTAGGGCCTACAGCAGCCGAGCCATACGCTAACCTGGCCTTTGACACACATGTAATTTAATTTCACTTGCTCCTGTCAACCAGAGCCACAGAGATGATTCCCGGGGTGTATTTCCTATCTCCTAACCAATCATCAGGAGTATTTATGACAACTGCTAATGAGGAGCTTTGTTTGCTATTGATAGGTGGTTTGTTCCAGAGTATGGCATGTCTCTGAGATGGGAATCTATCCCTCCAGCATGTGCTGTTTAGTGAGCTGACAAGGTTTAGGGCCCTAGAGCGTGTATCTCAGAGGGATTGTAATATGTTTACGTGGAGGATGTCCAACAGCTATGGGTGTGACATAGCTCTGTATGTTAGGCAGAGGTCACCTCTGGGCAGGCGGTATGCAACACAGTCTAGCTGTGGTTTTGTGAGTCGGTCTGCATAGGGCATCTGTTTGAGGCCAGTATTACTCTTTGTGAGGTATGTCTGTGGCCTTTCCAGTTGCTGTAGTTGTCATATGAGGTACATACCACATGGGGCATTGTACTCTATAATGGATTTTCAGTGTGGTGAGTAGAGGGGAACACTGACCTATATTTCCCTAGATGACACACCTTTTGTGATGACATGTACCATGTAGACAGATTGCATGACTAGTGTGGCACTGTGATTATCAAAGGGGAGGCTACTGTCCACCTGTGTCCCATGTTCCCTTATCACACCTTTGGTGTTAGGTAGACTACCACCTATGTGGTAGTTAATGGGTACAGTGTTTTGGCAAGAAGGGATGGCACTGCAGTGTCAACACTGAGCTTCAGTCCATGCCTTGGTCACCAGGCACCTGTCGCAGTAAGTATGACCCCGTCTCTCTCTCTCTCTCTCTATATATATATATATATATATATATATATATATATATATATATATATACACATACATACACACATACATATAAACATCCATTGCTGTATATATAGATGTACATATAGGCACATATACCGTCCACTTTTCATGGTGGGAATATCAATTATACGACAGCTGTGAGATATACAGTTATGTAATAATATTGCACAGTGTTGTGCAGAATGCATTGAAGGTGTCCTCAGCCCATGTGGCTTTAGCAGGCCTCACTGGCTGCAACACTGCAAAAATGACAAATCATACCCACAGCGTTTAACCACCATATGTCATATACCAGCACTGCATGCTGTTTTCTTTGCCACACACTACAACCTACATAGAAATATGCACATAACAACCTTCAACAATATATATATATATATATATATATATATATATATATATATATATATATATATATATACACACCCTTCACAAACAGTTGCAGTATGTCCCTTGCCCTATGCACATGTACAGATACATATAGATATGTACTGCTGCCACATATGGATGATTCACAGTATGTAGAGTACTCTTCAAAAACATATACTACATGCCAGCAAATACATATGTGTTACATACCTTTCCTTTGTATTTCTCTGTTCTGTCTGTTTTTAAATGAAATATTTTTTTTTTTGGGGGGGTTCTCTGTCTGTTATGTTGCTCTTTCTTTTTCTGTGTCTGTCTCTTTGTCTTTGTCTGTGTCTCTGTCTCTCTCTCGCTCTCTCTCTCTCTGTTGCTGCAATGATATTATTGCATGTGTGGACAGCAAGTACAGCCTGCTTTTCTAGGTATCTGCACATGTGCATGTGATGGCCTCTGCACCAATTGGTGCCCACCATTTAGTAACTGCATGCAGCCTGCTGTGTGGTAATTGCAGTATTCACTGTCATAGCAGCCCACTGCTATAAATTGCTAAGTTAGGTAGGTGTAGCCCTTTCAGCTTTCCATAGTGGGGCCCATGCTTGTTTGCTCTGGACACCGTTGTGTCAGTCAGAAGGTTGGTATACTTCTTATATCTGAAGCTAGGGTTGTAGCCAGTGATTTGCATGTTGTACTCAAACCTGAATGTTGCTGCTTCTAGTACACACTTGTCAGTGTAGAATTTTACTCACCCTGCAAATGCTAACACAAGATACATGGGAGTATGTACTTTCTTTTCTAATTAGACAATTAACTGCCATACAAAAGTAGTTATTGCAATGTATTCTTCTGGCACATGAGCTGTTTGTGAACTACTATACTGTAAATATTACTTTACTCACTTCTGACCAGTTTGTGTTTTTTTTTGTGTTGACATTAGCACAGGCTGCTCAAGACAACTGGACAAATTACAGTACTGAATATGCCTACCTACATCCTTGGTAGAGCCTGAATACACAGGTATATTGTTCTTTTGGGTAGGGGTGCAGAAGTACAGAGAGCATTATTTATTATTGTGTGATGTTTATCTTGCTGAACATACAGGGTTGCTGTGCACCTGTTAGTCTATCAAGGCAAGTAGTCTGTCTGCGTAGCTCATACCTGTGGACATATCCAGATGGTAGCCAGAGGTTAGCCTATTATTCTTTGTTTGTGCACCACACCGGTCTTTTCAGCACTGGAACAATGGCATTGTCACAGTTGGTTGCTACCAGTACATGGCTACATCCTTTGATATTTCTGTGTTGTACTCCTACATAAGGGTATGCTTGTGGGACTCCTTGCAAAGCTATTTGCAGAGTGTGTAACAGCAGAAAAGCTGATATGCCTGTGTGTTTCTGCCTCTGCCAGGCCTCTGATACACTCAGGTATATGTTTGAACAGCCTCAGGGAAAGGTACATATAAGTGAGGTACATCTGTAATATATTACAGACATTAAGTTGAGACTGTGAGAGAATCAGAGCATATGTATTAATACACCTTTTCTGACGTGCAAGCAGTGTCTACCCTTACGTATTGACATTATTCATTAAGTGTAATTCCCCACTTTTCTGCGTAACATCAGTACTTTTCAGAGGGATTCAGAGGGACACAGCTAACATTTGTTTACGAATCAGGGACATCTCTTTCAAGCAGTCTCATTTGTGAAGTATGGCCTCTGCCCTATTCAAATATGCCAGTGTTTATCCTGCTCTGATACTGTGTGGGGTTTGTAAAGTGCTACTGTAACATTATTTCCTGCTAGAATGGCTGGTTCTCTTTTCACAGTCATGTCATGCAATTCCACAACAACTGCTGGTAAAGATCCACAGAACAAGATTTGTGTTATGGTATTCCTGTTTTCCCTTTACATTCACTCATTGTAATGCATGATATATATATTACAGCACCAACTTGTTGTATATATGTCTACTGTGGCTTAGTGGTACTTTATGCACTGTAGTGTGTCCAAGGTCCGGGGTTTGAGAATGACAGAGGTGTTTTATTTTGCTGCTCAGCAGAAAAAGGGCCCTGCCATGCAGAGTGACTAAGGCACTTTTAAGCAGTTGTAAGCAGGTTTGCTTGAGTTTGCGCGAAGCTTAGCAATACTTAGCTAAGTGCACACTCGCCCAAACCCGCTAACTACTGCTTAAAAGTGCTTACTCCCGCTAACCCCCGCACTCATTTCTTTGAAAGAAAAGAAAATGGGGAAATAGGAAAGTGGTGAAAAAGGGGCACAAAGAGGGGAAGATAGTAGGGAAAACAGCTTAGGATGTGCAGGACAGGTGTAGGGAAGGTCCATAGCTGCCCATTTCTTTAACAGCAACAGCTGTGCATATAATAATAATTTGGATGGAATTTTGAAACCTTCCACCCCTGAGAGAGGTGTGAGGACAACAACATATGTTGTACTGCCAATTACATTTCAGTTTATGTGTCCAGTGGACATGTGTGCAAAATGGACAGCTATGTATGGGGCATAATTTTTTTGTGGGAGCAGATTGCCCATTTTTTTTCAGGTGAGAGTGGTATGTAGGGTAGGGGAAGTAGGTATATTTGGGGAGGTAGGTTGGGGAGGTAAACAGACAAGACAAACAAGACGCATATAGGGGCGAAATATGACACATGGCGTGGGTGAACACCATTGATGGGGAAGGGTTTTTGGAAATCGCAAGCCCATGAGCCCACAGATGGCAACAGTGGAACTGACATTCCCACCCATGGGCAGTCACCACTGCAACTTCACAGCCCGGAGGGTGGCTGTGATGGGGGCTGCGTAGGAGGGGCAGGCTCACCCGTGAGTCACGCCACTATTGCCTTGAGCTAGCATAGAGGATCAGTGACTGAACACTTGATCTCCCTACGCACCATAGCCCGGACGGTTCGGAGGGTGATAGGTGGTCCTCCTCCAGCCACACTTGCACGGGGGGACGAGCCCCATCCCATGCAGCGCTTCCACCCGAAGGTGGCACAGGGCCACCAGAGGAGGAGGTCCCGGGCTGGGCACCGGACATGCTGGTGCCAGGTGTCATCGCCAGCTGAGGTGGGAGAGGAGGGTCCACTGGGACCGGCCTTCCCATACATTCTATGTTTAGCAGGATTTAATGACAATATGGGTTAGTAACAGACAACAGCATTCCAAATTAGTCCTAACAGCATGCAGTAGTATTCCCATTAACCCAACACACAATAATTCCAACAGTTGAACAGCAATCATAACATATGCATATTTAGAACAACAATGGACATTCCAACAGCATGCAGGGTTGATTGGTGGCAACAGGCCACCAAGATTGTGGTATGTGAACAAGGCACATGTATCAAAGTACATGCAGATATTTATAAACCAATAGGACATATGTCCCAACAAAGTTTTTCAGATTACACATACCCATTTAGGTGTGGAATGGCATTATTTATGACCATAAAGTAGGGTGTAAAAAGATCACTCCATTAACAACTTATATATACTTATAACTTTACTCTACATTCCTACTGACTGCAGGTATATATCCCCTACATGTATTATTACACTAGGCAGTGTCCATTAACTTGTGAAATGGGTTTTGATAGTTGTTTATATACCTGACCTATATCTGACATACAAACTGTTCAAGATGCAGATGTTACTGCTACGTATTTATGTATTTCATTTATATTCATATATCTACATATCTGACTGTCTTCAGATGACATTATCAGCTACATTTAAACAGACCCATACATTTCTAGCAGCACACTGACATTTGTGGGGAACACAATCACAAGCTACTCATGTGCCAGATTAACCTGTACATGCTAGCCATGAACCAACAGTTGAGGACTGTATATATGCTTAAGAGCTACTGGCACTCACTTCATCCACTTTATATGGACCTACACAAGTGTGGATTGACAGCACTTAATACAACTGTACTATTTCCATAATGCAAGGGTACAACAACATATCAAAGAAAGTGACACGGACACAGTCCAGGAATTATACCTTTATTAATTACATTACACACTTTGTAGTGGCTCTCTCATTCATTTCATATTTTGGTGCATGCAGAATACTTTTATTCCAGACTTATTATACCTTTATTAATGGGTTACAACACTTTTTCACGCTCTGTCACTTATTTTATATTACAATACATGCAGAGACTTTATTCAAGACTTATTATACCTTTATTAATGGGTTACAACACTCTTTTTCAGGCTCTCTCACTTATTTTACATAATAATACATGCAAGAATAATTACTAACCTGCCTGGTGGCGCAGCCTTAGCAGCCTATCTGCATAGGCTTGCCGATTCGCAGCACCTGCAGCTGTGAAGTAAATGAAGGGATATTGAGACATACATATCCATTATATAAACTACAATAGCATTTCTTACATACTTCATTCCATGGCTACCTACTTAATAGTGGGGCAGCTTGCATGTCACGGGCCTCCTGTATCCATCGGTTCAGTTGGTCCTGCTTCCGTCTCTTCAGGTCTGCATGGTGGTGACGGACCTGCTCACCAGTCTGAGGGACGCCTGTGGCACTGGTGAGATCATGAGCTAACTGGTTCCAAGCCTCCGCTTTGTACTCCGTCCCTTGAAACTGGCCCTGCAGGAGTCTTGACTCATGATGGTGGACAAGGAGCCAAACTATGTATTTTGACTCCTCGATGCCCCACCGTTGCGCTTGAAAACGAGTACCCTCTCTAGCACCGGCCATTCTGACTGCAGATGGGAGCTACAACCAGTTATGGCGAGTATTCCGCCTATGGAGCTTAAATATGCCTCATTTCCCGCACTTATTTGTGGTTGGCCGTTTTTGAAAATTCTCAGCTAACAGCAAACCTGCTTAGCAATGGTTAAACTTCCATTTATAAGTATATGTATGTTAAAGTGCATGTTTATGCTAAGCTGTCATGGCTTAGTGGTTCAGTACTTTGATTATAGTGCACAGTGTCCCGGGTTTGAGCCTTGTCATTGCTTTTTATTTTACTACTGTCCAGACAGGCTAGGGGGTGTGGCTGTGTTTAGGCGACTTTGCTCAACTTTGCTCTATGTTGCTCCATGTTGCCCGACGGTGAGCTGGTTGGCGCGGTGCGCAGCTCTGTGCAAACCTATTGCACTAGGTAAAGCACTGCTTAGCTTTGGGCAACTATATTGCACTAGGTAAAGCGCTGCTTAGCTATGGGCAACTATATTGCGCTAGGTAAAGCGCTGCTTATCTATGGGCAACTATATTGCGCTAGGTAAAGTGCTGCTTAGCTATGGGCAAATATATTGTTCTGGGTACAACGCTGCTTAGCTATGGGCAATTATATGTCAATATCCTTAATGCTGCTCACCTTTTTATATTTATATATATACATTTTGTTCACTAATACATAGGCCATTTCAATTATGGAGGGGACAGGGATGTAGAAAAATAAAAGAAAATGAAATGCTGATGAAGACATGGGAAAGAAAACTTAGAAAGATGCAGATAAGCTTTCACAACAATGCAGCTACCAAAACTGACTAATGGATGAAAGGATAACCTATTTACTGGAATTGGTTGGAAATTATGCATAGTGAAAGGGTAGTTGAGGTACTTTTTCAAAATTCTTTGCCAAGCAGTTGCAGCAGATAGACTGTTACAATGGAAGAAAGAGAGAGATGAATGGGGGGAGGGAAAAGTTTGCTGAGATAGGATGTTAAGTAACAGTGAAAGGGACAGGCTGGGATGTGGCATTTCAAAGGAAGAAGTAAGAGGGTCAAATGGCATCTTGATAAATTATTGTAAGCTGGTGGAGGAGGAAAGATGCAAATCTGTGTGCCAAACTTATAAATTAAATGTTAGCAGGAGAGGAGGAACCAACGTCTTTGGAGAAGCTAACAGTAATCTTGCTACCTAAAGAGGTGGTGAATGACCCTGAGAATTATAGAGAACTTCATTGATCAGTGTTGGTGAGAAATGCTTGCAAGGGTACTTGTAGCTACAATGGAAAGTGTATTGTAGAAGTTGGTTGATGACTGACTAGTTAATTTCTAAAGGGGAGACATCCATAGATAACAGGAGGAAACTTGGACTTTATAAGACTATGAAATGGGCAAGGCAGGGGCTTGTGTGGAATCATATTATTTGGCATTTAAGTTTTGGAAACAGTAGAATGAGGTTTTAAGGAGAAGTGTTGGAAGGTGCAGATTTAGATAAACATTTTATTAGACAGGTTCAGGCATTATGTAAAGAACTCAGGCTGAGAATAACAGCAAATGGAATAATGCTGAGGAAAGTAGGTCTAAGGAGAGAAACAAGCAGAGATGCCACATATTCTCTTATTTTGTTGGTTACGGAGGTCCTGGCTAGAAATCTTCAGTGGTATTTTGTAGACCATGAGAAGGAAGGAAGGGTGAGAAGTTCATTTAATTTTTCTTTGTGGATAACTGCATGGTGCCATTTTGTAATATTAGGGAAGTTTGACCAAAAGTGTTAGAAACATTTCAGCATGCTGAAATTGAGTCTGGATGCAGATGTTATCCAAGTAAGTTGGTCACTGAAAATGCAGGGAAGGGAAGTATCAACTCCAAGGAAACAGGGCTGCAAATAGTAGAAAAGAGGGCTAAGCATCTAGGACTGAAGGCACCTACAAGCATCCTGTAGATGTTAGTGGCTAATGAGAGGGAGCTAGTGTAGGAGGTTGGAATGTTGTAGGCTGAGCAGTTAGAGAAGGATTTCACCTTAATAGAATGTCTAGCAGTGGTCTGGATTATGATCTGATGGATCTCAAAAATTCTTTTGGTGTGAAACTGCAAGCTGCATGTGATCGTTTTATTTGGAAGTCAAGCTTAAGAGTGAAGGAATGATGGAGGTCAATAACTCCTGGAGATGAAGAGAAGATGGTGCTGTTAATATGCATATCTGGTCGGGACATGTGGAAGTCTAAAACATCTGGTGCAAGATATAGATAGAATGGATTAGGGGGTAGGATGTAAATCAAGGGGGTGAGGGTTGGCATAATGGTCAAAATATTTACCTTACAAACACAAGGTTTGATTCTCACCTTTGATGGAAATTGGCTAAGTTTAAAATGACCCACAAGGACAGCTATCCTAGTACTTACCTATGAACCATTTAAGGACAATAAGACAGTCACATTTTTGTGGAGTTGCTCAACATTACATTATCCTGGGACTTCATTATTTGGCTTTGGAGATAAGTGGAAATAAAGCTTGGAAACTGATGGGAAATTTTGACAAGAAGATGAAATATGGGAAGTATTAAACATTTTTTGAATAAGGCCAGGTTTTATGTGGGTATAGGAAAAGATTAACAGAATGTGGAGAAAGTTAGTTAAATTATTATATTATGAATACATTTGGAAATTAAGGTAATATGACAATAGGTTGATGTGTGCTGAATTTCTAAGCTTTTTTTCATGAATAGTTATGACTGTAATTGATGTAAGATGAGACAATATGAAATTCCTTTGTTAAAATCTTTTCTTTCAATAAATATCTTTATGTTCAGAGGTAGGTACTAGGCTATCTGCCCAAAGGCATTTATAAGCTTAGCCGAAATGTGTTGGCTTTCGCCGCCCCCTTAGATTAGTTCCCTGTGCCTCTGTCCAGCAGAGCCACTGAAGTGATCCCCAGGGTAAACTTCCTGTTTCCCATCCACTCGTCAAGGTTTCTCTTGAAGAGTGTTAGTGAGGAGCTCTGCCTAATGTAGATTGGAATCTTGTTCCAGATCATGGGAAGTCTCTGGGACAGGAATCTATCCCTCTAGCACGTCCTATTTATTGTTGTGGTGAGGTTTAGATCCCTAAAGCGTGTGGCTCGAGGGGATATGGTTTTCTTTAGGTGGAGCATGTCCATCAGTTCTGGGTTGGACATGGCCTTGTATGTCAGGCAGAGATCACCTCTGAGTAGGCGGTATGCAAACGAGTACAGCTGGAGTTTCTTCAGTCGAGCTGCATAGGGCATCTGTTTGAGGCCAGTGATCCTCTTGGTGAGTGAGGTACTTCTGTGGTCTCTCCAGCTGTTGCAGGTGTCTTGTAAGGTACATCCCAAATTTATTTATTATCTGACCACTTTATTTTGAATTTGGCTGTTTTGACTATATGATTATTTAGCGGTTACTCAAGTGGTGTAGTAAGAATTATTTTTTTCTACCAAAATGTGTCTACTGGGCATACTTGATCAACAAATAGGTAAAATAAAAAAAAAACAGAGTTAACCAACAAGTCCTTAACTCCTGACACCTCGCAGTTGTGGTTTTTATCATCTTTATTATGCAGGTACCCCTCAGTTGTCCCCGATTTTGCCTCATACTTTTGCCATGTGCCTTGTAACATTTCTTTCTTTCTTTCTGGTAAATCCCTGAAGACTGCAGTCAGTCATTGTTAAAAAATACAAAACATGTTGCTGTGTTAACTTTTTTTAATGAATTGGAGTATTATTTTAAAAAAAATTGTCCCTGACTTTTAGCCTTTCCTTCTCACATTATGATCTAGTCCCACTAATTCCAGACTATGGTTTTCCTGCGCCTCTCTTGAAACTAAGCCATTAACTGTAGACAATTTGAAATTAATCTGAATTTTTATTATTAGCTCCAGGTGTTGTTCGCCTCTCTGTTTTCCCCATGCCCTTATCGTTTCTGATGTGTTTGCCCTTACAGTTAAACGTTCGTTGTTTTCATACAGGTTTGTATTCTGTTATATTTTTTTTGGGGGGGGGGGGGGGACGTGAATTGATGCCGCTTCTGTAACTGACTGTTTACAGGTACATGTGTTACCTTGCAGTGTTGGCTTTTTTAACTGTATCCCAGCTGCAAGAAGCAGGAATATAACGGAAATCCGTGTATTTGAGCCGGATACTGGGATTTGCACTCCCTGACGCTGAGTCCTTATCTCCCTGTGCAATAGAGGGGAAACAGAAAGAATGTACAATATTCCACCCACGAGCGCGGAAAGAGCCGTCCTTGTAAGCACAAGTGAAAATGAATTATACAGAATTTTCGTAAATTGTGGCTGTGTTGCTGCTGTTGGACTGATAACTGTACAGTCTGGTCTATTCTTCCTGTCTCGTTTTACTGCTCCTTGCCCTTTTAATGTCCAGTAAGTAACTGTAGCGAACTGGAGACTGCTGCCAGCCCATGGAAAAAAAGCTGACAGGGAAGAGCTGAAACCAGGAAAATTCTGATGCTGTAAGTATTTAAACACGTACTCCGTTCCTGGGTTTATGTACTTATTTGTCAAACTTCGGTAGACGTTCGTTTTGGTCACATTTTGAAGATGGGGGTGGAGGTAGTTAAACTTTTTAGCTAGCTGCCTGATTCTTGTTCGGAGTTGCTTTTTTTTTTTTTTTTTTTTTTTTTTTATACATTTTACAGGCACATTTTGTTTCGTGATTCGACAATCAGCTGCATTTCTTTCTTTCTACTGCTCGGTACTTAAATGACTTTGAGGCTGTTTAGGTCGTGATTTTTGTTGATGTGTTAGACCATTTAACTAATTAGCTGTAATTTATTTTTCTTATGAGCGTCATGAATGTATTAATTATTTGTCATGCTTTTACTGTTGCTTGGTGTGAAGGTTTGTGGGATTGGTATGCTATAGAGGGGGAACGATTCTAAGAGAATAAATACAATGAATAATAGGATGGAATTTAATTTGGGAAGTAATACGCTTTTTATGTTATAAATAACAAGGTTTTTGAACACGTTTTCATATTTTAATGCTGTGATGCTCAGACTATTTAATTCTTTTTGCCTGTCTTTGTTCTATTTATGTGTTTAGTACAGGCTGTACTTTGTTAGAACTGTAAACATTTTAGTTGCCGTTTAATACTATTTGACGTAATCCTTAATTTACTTAGTGAAAATGAATCTTGCTGTGTGTTATTTTTTGTGTTTTACACCGAATGAGCCAGATTCCAACACAATGGGATAGCATTGCAGAGCCCTGACATTTCAGTAAAGTATTGCAGTGTCGAGCTGCGCAGAACGATCAAGAAATTCTGAGAACTGTCCAGGGTAAAGTAACTCGCCCCTCAAAATGGGACCTCCTGTTTAAACATTTACAGTTAAATATAAAAAATGAAATTATAACAATGTATAAACACTCCCCATAAAATACAGTAATCTGCTGTGATCAAAATGCTTCTTCAGGATATGTAATAGAATAAAAAAATCAGATAGTATTACTCACAAGATAGCATTATAGTGTGCTGTATAAGAATGCATCTATTCTGCATCATATTTGTAAAAGGACAAGTGGCACCTAAAATATGCAACAGAGTTCTGCAATAAAAAAAAAATGTGTGTGTGTGTATATGTGTATATATATATATATATATATATATATATATATAAATAAATACACACATGGGCAGCATTTCAGAACTGTGATGATACCGTAGGTAGCCAAACTAATGCAGTATCCTCCTTCTGTAGGAGCCTGAAGGACTATACATGTGAATTCTTGCGGCATCCAGTAACTGTAGTAGGACTGTACTACCCCACTGGCCCCCTACTGTAGGATCCTGAAGATGTATATGTGTAATTCTTTGTGGCATCCCCTAATTACAGTAACACCTTGCTACCTTAGGTTTACTGCCGTTGCTGTTGACAGAATAATGCAGTGTTAGAATTGGTACTAATAAGGCACATTAGGTTTGCATGGCATACATGTGACTACAGCCAATGAAAATACCCCATAGAAACTCCAATAATATCCCAGGACAACTCCTAAATAATATGAAACACAACATATAAGGACCACTAGAGTTAGTATTTTATAGCCCCCAGTCAGGCTTCGTGCCATTCAAATAGATAACTGCAACAGTTATCCGTCTGCACAAGGGCGTGACTTCTGTGAACCCCCGTAACTGCAGACCCATACATCTGACTAGCCTCGCATGCACAGCCATGAAAAAGAATTTTTGTGGAAATGATTAATAATATCATAGGAAACCTTTAGGCACTGGATCTAGTCTAATCCAGTTTCATCAAGGATGGATCATGCCTACTCAGACCTGGTGGACTTGTTTGAAAAAGTCACCAAGGTAATGGACGAGGGCAAACTGGTACATACTGTGTACCTTGACCTGGCCAAGGCATTTGATACATTATCCCACTGGAGCATTCTAAACAAACTGCTGGAGTTAGGCATAAACGTCTATGTCATTCTAAGGGGATCCAGTATCTGTCAGTCTGGGATGACATGGTCGACAGACCTCAATGCTTTCTCAGAGATGGTCTTCATCTGTCACCACTGGGATTTCGGCTACTGGCTAAGGTGGCTAAGGCTCTTGCCACCCCATAGTGCCTTTTTTAGGCGGTGTCTCAAGGACAAAATTCCTCATGTAGAAACTCCATCTAAAAACAGCCTCAAGGTTATGCTGCTAAATGTTAGGAGTCTTAACATGAAACTGCACTCACTGGAAGCAGTCCTCGCCTTGGAAGACTGAGATATTTGTGTAGTCACAGAGACCTGGTTCAAGTCTGTAGAGAGCACCTTAGCCATACTGGATTACACCTCGTTCCACACTTTCAGACTACAAACTGAAGGTGTGAAAATTAAAGGAGGCAGTTTGTCAGTATTCATTAAAGATAAATACATCTCCAGATTGGTTAAACAGTATGATTCCCTGGAGAGGTTTACTGTTGTTTATTCTTACTGAAAAACATTTTCTGTTCAAATAAATGAATGATAATACCGAAAGTAAAAAAAAACTACCGTTCACAATGTCGAACTAAATGCTTGACGCATTTGACTCGACATTGTTGTCGAAACCACCACGTGATAGCCATATAGGAGCTGATGTAAATCAAACTCCTATACAGCTATCACGTTTTTGCAGGGGGACAAGCCCTCTGCACCCCCACTTATATATTCTAACTCCGAGATCGCACTACAGTGGTGATGTGGATGAATTACTACTCCCCACTGTACCACGATCTCCATGCAGATAGTCTATTTCCACTTATGCGAATGCTGTTGTGCATTCGCATAAGTGGAGTTGACTATCTGGTGCAAAACTGCTTGTGCATTCGACATTCTGTTTTTCAGCACATTGCAGCCAATAGAATGTGGTTCGCACAAACAATAGTAAACCCCCTGGAGATACTTCAGGTGCAATTAACTGTTGGTAGGACACCTGTTCAAGTCATTGCCAGCTATAGGACCCCCTCCTGTGCATACAGCCTACCTAGACTTAGCCAAGGCTTTTGACACTATTTCCCACTCTGGTATCATTGACAGAGTCACTCAGCTAGGTTAGATGGGTCACTAACTGGCTCACTGATAGAAGACATATAGTCAAAATAGGGGAATCCACCTCCAGCAGCAGACATGTAACCAGTGGTGTTCCACGGGGATCATTCCTGGGACCTTTATTGTTTGGAATCTATTTCTCCGAAGTACAAGCAAAAACTAAAGGTCTGTGGCTGACAAAGTTTGCTGATGACTGCAAACTGGGAGTGGTCATAGACTCTCCAAATTATGTCAACAGCTTGCAAGTGGGTCTTACACAAACAAATGATTGGTGCCAAAATCATGGCCTTAAACGCAATGCAAAAACAATGTATTATCATCCCTTTTGGTAAGAGTGATATTCCTGCTAACTACCACATCAGTAGCAACACCCTAAGTATGCACTCAGTGGTGAGATACCTGGGCACACAGGTTGACAGCAACCTTACCTTTGATCACCATGTCTTCAGAGTGGTAAGAAGTGCATTCTGTATTGCTCATCTCATAAGTAACGGCATTGCTTCCAGAAAAAAAGAAGTTATAACCTCCCTGTACTCCTCCCTCATCAGGCCAATAGTTGAGTACAATGCCCCTTTTGGTATGTACCTTTCCAAGCACCTACATCAATTGGAGAGACCACAGAAGTTCCTCACAAGTAAAATTGAAGGTCTTCAGCATCTGTCCTACGTGGATCGTCTGAAATCACTGTCACTTTATTCTTTTTCATACAGACAACTCGGAGGCGATCTCTGCCTTGCATGTAAGGCAGTCTCTGACCATGCTTTATTGGAAATGCTGTATATCCGCAAATTAAATGGTTTATAGGTTACTCATTCTAAACACCTTAACCTGGTATGTGACATTAACAGAACCTGCTGGTGGGACAGATTTGTCTCCCAGAGGTTACCACACTTTTGGAACAGAGCACCTCTTTGGCTCTCTTCGTATGCAGTCTGGACAGTTGGGTAGATAACTGTAAGTTCACTCCGGGGGTTCCATCTGTGTCCCTCTTAGACATGGGCAATAGGTGCCAATCATAGAAATAAGAATAGAACTTAGCTAGGCTTTTAATGGCCGTAGGGCCATTAGCCTAGTAACGTCCTGTGATCCTCTGTCATACTCTGGATAGCCATCTAGCTCTCAGGACCCAGGAAGTAGGGGAGTCCACCTCCATAAAGAGGCTAGTCACTTGTGGAGTCCCTCAGGAGTCTGTTCTGGGTCTGCTTCTTTTTGGCATCTACTTCTTTGAAGTCAAGGCCATGATCAAGGGCCTCTGGCTGACCAAGTTTGCAGATTAATTGCAGACTGGAAATAGTCATAGAATTTCCCCCATAGGAAGGGCTAGCACAGACAAATAACTGGTGCCAGAGCCACAGTTTAAAACTTAATGCCAAGAATGTAGACCCAGTAGTCAGGAGTTTGGGGACATATGTAGACAGTAGCCTGGCTTTCAACCAACATGTGTCTAAGGTAATGAGGAAGTAATTATTTTTTGTTCAGCTTGTGAGCAAGAGTGTGGCATCTAAGTTCAAGGAACTCATTGTTTCACTTTATTCCTCCCTCATCAAGCCCTTCTTTGAGTACAGTGCCCCCTTCAGTATATACCTGACCAAGCACATGCAACAGCTGAAACATCCAAAGAGGGTCCTCAAAAAAAGAATACAGGGTGTTAACAACATGTCCTGTGCAGATTGCCTCAAAGTCTTATCCCTGTACTCTGTCTCCTGCAGACTACTGAGGAGCAATCTATGTCTGGCATGCAAGGCAGCCTTGGATCCCATTCTGATGGACCTCTTGTATGTCCGCAAAATGGGTCCCTATTATTTACGTGAATGTTCAGAATTTCGAACTTTGCGTTATTGACAGCCTGATGTCAAAAAGGCCAAATCTCGAAGACACGGAACAGCGAATTATTTTTTCCCCCTAGGGAAACAAATCACTGGGCTGTTTTCTGGACTTTGCCGTTTCCTCCACTGTGATGCGATCTCAGAGTTGGTATATTTAAGTAGGAAGGGCGAAGCCCCCCCACTTTATTTTGTGTTTTTTTTTGTTGTTTTTTTTTTTTTTTGCAGACCAGCTCAATCACTGTTCCGTGTGTTCAGAATTTGGCCTTTTTGACATTAAGCTGTTGATAAAGGCACGTTCGAAATTCTGAATGTTCGGTTATATAAGAGGGAAGCTGCAAAACAACATCAGAACTACCCAATTCAGCAACTTAAACCTTGCTTATGACATAACTGAAACATGTTGGTGGAGGTACAGGTATGTGTCTCAGAGAATTCCCCTTCTGTGGAGCAGGCTGGTATCCATGTGAAGCAGAGTTCTTCTGACCATATTCAAGCATAGTCTAGACCAGTGGATGGGAAATCGGAAAGTCATCCCTGGTCTGTCATCTATGTCTGTAATGGACAGAGGCAGGCTGTGTAAATATTTGACCACCCATGCTGTAACTTACACGTACCCCTTAAAATAACCACTAGTTACTAAAACTTGTAGGATACATTTGAGATGCATAGCTAAGCTTAAAAACACCCTTGTGGTTGTTAGCCTGGTATACATCTGTGAACTTATAAAGTTTTTCAAGGTTGGCCATGCTCATGTTTTGAAATCAGTAATATTTGATATTTGTAAGTGTTATCTGACTTAAATTGAACACATTTGCATTGAATATTTGGCCTTTTTACAGTAAACCACATATCAGTTGGGATGTATCTTCACATATAAATCCATTGACAAATCTGCAATTATTTGCAGCTGTCTGCCAGATGATAAAAATGCAGCAGATACTGGCATATGCAACTGCTAATATGCAGCAGTTACATATGCTAGTGGAGTCCCCTCTCCAATTCTCCTAACCTGTAATAACCTTATCTCCGTTCTCTCTCCCCTATCAAAAATCTTAGAACTTCCTCCTCTTAGCTGATATCCTGCATAAATTCATGTGGTCTTCTAAACAAATGGAAGCATGGCTTTAGGAAAGATCTGAATACCATAGCTTTAAGTCTTAACTTTCATGTCTGGCAAAGCATGGCTGTAGTAAGCTAAGCAGTATCATCTTAATTGCTGTACAAGAGTGGTTGACTTCAGTTTAGCACCTTTAGTTGTTAACTGAAGTGTCCCACTGTGGTCTCTCCTTTGTTCCCCTCAATTAAATTATAAGATATCTTTCAAAATCTTAACATGAGTTATGGGAAATAAGTCTCTCTCTCTCTCTCTCTCTGTCTCTCTCTCTCTCTGTCTCTCTCTCTCTCTGTCTCTCTCTCTCTCTGTCTCTCTCTCTCTCTCTCTCATAAAAAGTAGTTATGGGTACTCCACAAGACTCCAACCAGATACCTTCAGCATCACACAACCTAGCATCCAAGGCATTTTTTATAACTGTATGGTAATCCGGTCAAGTTAGAGGTCGCCAATGGAAAATCATAGACACTTAACTGGTTTAAAGCCCTTGGATTCTCGCCAAAATTAAAAAAAAAAATAAAGCTGTGCTGTTGGGCATCTCTTGTGCCCCTGTGTTTTCCACTCCCAAATAGGGCTCTCTCGCTTGATGATCACTTCAGATACTTGGGCTGTGCTGTCTACCCTTGACCAGCTTTGCAGATTTCATTATGACAAAATAGATAACGGAGCAAAAGATCTTCTAAGAACCTTGTGCTGAAGTTTGCATTGATTAACCCTAATGAAGCTAAAGCCACAATAGTAAAAGGCATTAAGCTCAGTAGATTTAAAATGGTCTACTGGTAAACACGAGTGGTGCCCATCTTCATTTGTAACTTGACTATAAAGATTTTCTCTGTTTACTATTTATCTTTGCTTACTGGGAGAGTCTTACTGGGATGTACCCTTTTTCAGCGGAGGTCTGGGGAGAAAAGCTCTTTTATAGCTTTTTGGAAACCTATATAATATTAAAATAATATTAATCTAAATAGGTTAATAAAGTCATTATATTGAATTTAAGAAATGTGCAAACATAGAGATTGCCACAAAAATTATGCTAGCAAGGGAGAAAAACTTGTATATACAGTCTGACATTTTCATGTTAAAAATAAGACATAAAGTTCTTTAGTTAAGCCGTAGTTAATGCAGTAGTTCACACGCGAGTAATATGTAAAACGGATATTAAGACCAATTTACAGTAATTTGGGTATATAGAGATGAGATAAAATAACACAGAGGTTAAGGTGATAAAAAGTCAGAGAAATGGATTTTGTTGAAAGTCTGAGGGAGAAATAAATTCACTAAAAAGGAAAGTCAGATGGAAATGTGAGGAAGTTGTAGGGTGGGTAATGATGGTATGATATGAGTAAAGTGGGAGAAAAAAGGGAGAGATGCATTTTAAGTAGGTGAGAGTATAGTAAGAGAAAGGAGTGTTAAGTAATGGTAGTGGAATGCTTGGATGTTCTATGAAATTGTTCTGGGGTATTACAAGAGCATAGCCAGTTATTGTTTAGGTGTTGTTTTAGTGCTGTTCTGAAGCTCTGTATGTTTTAGGTGAGTTGGCATGGAGTTCCAAAGTTTTCTGACATGGTAGACGTAGAGTCACCTGCAGAGCTGTTATATTTTATTATAACCTGGAGGTATTTATTGCAGGATCATAGGTTTCTGTTACTAGTATGTTTGATTGCAGTAAGTTTCCTAGAGATGTACATTTTTTCTGGGGATATTTTATAAGGTTGTTGGCTGTTGTAAGTTGGAAGAAAGACAGATATTGTGGAAGTTCCAGCCAGTTTAATTCCTTTAATGTTTTACAGTGATATGTTGACTGCAAATTTTGCTGTTTATGATAACAGGAGTGTAGTGTTGCTCTAAGGGTAATGTTTAGAATGGTGAAGATAAGAACTGCTTACAAGATGGTATTATCAGTGAGGAATGTTTGGGCCCTGTAAAGGGAACCTGACTTTCTATGGGTTTTCTTTGTAGTTGGCATGGTTCATAACTGAGATTGTCATCTAGTAAGAGTTTTTAGTCTGAGACCATTTCAATTTTTGTGTGGTTTGATGATAAAATGTTCTTTTGAGTATAGTCTGGAGGTAAAAAGCATTAGGTTGGTGGTCTTAGCATTTCAGAGTAGGTCTGAATTTGCCAGCCAGGATTCTGTGGAAAGGAATGCCTGCTGTGTGATATCTGCAGTTCCTCTAATGTTCATGCTGAGCAGATGAGTGTAGCATCATCTGCAATTTGTATACTGGACTAAGGTTGCATCTTTTGAAGCACTATGAAGTTATTTATAAAGATGTTTAAAGGAAGTGGCCCTAATATTGATCTTTGGGATATTCTGACTGTAACTGGGAGGAAAGATGAGAAATCTTGTTGCCATTTTACAGCTTGTGTCTGTTAGGAAACTGAGAAACTGGGTAAGGAATGGGTTCATAGGTGTGTACTAGGCTAACAGCCCTCGAGCTTATATAAACCTAGCTCAAGAAGATTCCCTGGCATCATGCTGCCAAAAGTTAGTTTCCAGGGCCCCTGTCAAGCAAGGCCACTGAAATGATCCCTGGGGTGAACTTCCTATTGCCCACTCACTCATCAAGATTTCTGTTAGAGGGCCAGTGAAGTGCTGTGCTTGACGTGAACGGGAAGTTTGTTCCAGACTATAGGAATTCTCTGGTTTAGGAACCTGTCCCTCCAGCATGTTCTGTTTATTGTGGTAATGAGGATAAGGTCCCTGGAGCGTGTGGCAGGGAGGGATTGGGGTTTCTTTAGGTGTAGCATATCTAGCAGCTCTAGGTCAGACATGGCTTTGTAGGTCAAGCAGAAATCGCCTCTAAGTAGGCGATAAGAGACAGAGTATAGTTGGAGTTTTTTGAGTCTGTCCGTATAGGGCATGTGTCTAAGGCCTAAGATCCTCTTAGTGAGGTATTTTTGTGACCTTTCCAGTTGTTGTTGTAGGTGTCTAGTGAGGTACATACCAAATGGGGTGTTGTATTCTATAATAGGTCTAATGAGGGACGAGAGAGGGATTATGACCTCTTTCTTCCTAGATGAGAAACCTTTTGTAAGAGACGAGTCGCATAGAAGGACTTTCTGACTACAGTGGTAATGTGGTTATCAAAGGAGAGGTTGCTGTCAACCTGTGTTCCCAGGTCTCTTATCACACCTTTGGTGTTTAGTGGACTACCGCCTATGTGGTAGTTCATAGGCACCGAATTTTTCCCAAAGGGAATGACAGTGGACTGTTTGGCATTGAGCTTAAGGCCATGGTTCTGGCACCAGTCACTGGTGTCAGTTAGGCCTTTTTGTAGAACGTCTACATCAGTTGGAGAATCAGTAATGGCTCCCAGTTTGCAATCATCTGCGATCTTGGCCAGCCGGAGTCCCTTTGTGTTGGCTTGAACATCAGATAAGTAGATGGCAAACAGGAGAGGACCTAGGACCGATCCCTGTGGGACACTTGTAACTGGTCAGTAGTCAGATTTGGAGTCTGCTACTTTCACAGTGTGGGTTCTATCAGTGAGCCAGTTGGCAACCCATCTTATTACATAGGGGCATATGCCTAGTTTAGTGAGTCTATCTATGATTCCTGAGTGAGGGATGGTGTTGAAGGCCTTGGCAAGATCTAGGTAGGCTTTGTGAACTACCTTGCCCTCATCCACAGCTCTGGTGACAGACTGGAAGAAGTCTATCAGGTTGAGCAGGCATGATCTACCATTTACAAACCCATATTGTGTGGGGTCCAGAGTTTGGAGATTCCCTATATCCTTATTTATAAGGTCCATGATGATGTGCTCCATAACCTTACATGTCAGACTCGTCAGGCTAATGGGGGGGGGGGGTTCCCAAGGTCTGTAGTCACTCCCCCTTTGTGGAGTGGGATGACCGTAGCAGTGTGCCATTTGGTAGGAACAAAGCCTGAAATGAGGCTGTGATTGAACAGGGTACTCGAATGTGGTGCCAGTTCACTTTGTAATTCATGTAGAACACAGCCAGGGATATTATCAGGTCCTTGGAAGCTGTGTTGGCTTTGGACAGTGTGTTTTTTACCTGTGTAGCCATGATAATAGGGACTTGACATTCCTCAGGTGTTGTGTAGGCCCTTTAAGGGGTGAAAAGGGGGTAAAGTTAGTACTGAATCTGTCAGCCAATGTGTTGGCAATATCAGTTGGTTCTCTATATGTATCGCCATTGTGCTGTAACTCAGAGCAGATATGAGTATTGCCATGTAGATTCTTGACATAACTATAGAATGCCTTGTGGTTGTCTTTAAAATCTGCAGCAATTTTGTTTTCATAGCTAGCTTTAGAGGATTGTTGATGGAACTCATGTTTATTGCTGAGGCAAACAAAGGAGTTTTTCCAGTCTTGGGACTTCACCCTTTTCTGCAACAGTTGTTTCCTTCTTTTGTAGAGTTTGTTTATGGTGGGGGAACCACCAGATTGGCTTCCTTTTTTTGGAGGAGAGCATCTTGGTTCTGTTTTGGTATTTCCTGTTCCATGCACTTGTGTATGTGCTCATACAGTGCATTGGTGTATTTTTCAGCAGTCATGTACCTATTTCCATTTGCATGGGTTTGTTGACACAAAGGGATGAAAGTTCTCTGTGAAGTTTCTGGTGAGATACTGTATCAAAGGGTTTGGACCGATCACAGAATAGGGTTGATACAGTCAGTCAACATAGGAATAGCCGTAACCTAGTATTAGTTTATTTTAGGAGACCAATCGAGATTCAGTGGGACGGACAGAAGCTGTGTTGGATAAAAGGTTATGGTTTGTAAGGTGTTGGAGTAGTTAGTGGTTGACATATTTTTTTTTCAGAATTTTTGGTAGGGGAGATAGTTTTGCAATAGGTCTGTAGTTTGTTAGGGGTCTATATCACTTTGTAGAATCACAAATCGGTGAACTTCTATTCGTCGCACAGCAAAAATTTTCCTAGGGCAAACCAACGGTAGTACACCCTAGTGACTGTGAACAAAACCATAAAACTTAACACCTACCCAGGTGGGGGCTGCACCCCTCACATCCCCCTAATTAAACATACCAACTCCGAAATCACACTGCTGTGGGGAAAAGGGCAGATTCCAGACGGTGGCCAACTGTTGGTTTGCCCTAGGAAAAATTTTGTTGAAAACTCAGTTCAATGACTAGTAGATTCGATGAATAGGTGTTCAATGAATAGGGGTTCGCTCATTTGTGATTCAACGTAGGGATATAGACCCGATTTTAGTTCTGTAGAATTCACACCTCTGTGGAGTAGAATACTGAAAGATTTTTTTCCAGATGTCTGGGACATATTTTTCTGTTGTGAATCTGTTAATAAGGATGGACACAGAATATGCTATACTTTTCAGCTGTGATTTCCAGGTATTCAGAAAGGATGTTATCTGAAGCCAATGACGTTGGTTTAAGATTTAGAAGATATTTTTTTTCTTATTATAGTTGGGAAAGGTTTGAGGCTGAATTTGGCTATATTATTTTTAGGGGCTATTGGAATAGTGAGTTTGTATTATTTGGAATTATAAGGGATAGAATAAAAGTTATAAAGCGAGGATTCGGTTGCGTAGCAATGTTTTCTGTATGCTCAATGTTAGAGAGGGGAGGGGTGGTGGTTTGACCTGGTTGGAATAGTTTTGCATAGTGAACTAGAAATATTTGAGGTTATTTCGGCAATTTGGAGGTTAGAAAAAATAAGCTTTTTGTAAATATTAGTATGTTTTGCAAGATTTCTCAGATGTCTAAACATTTGAAATATATGTGCATATATATATATATATATATATATATCTATATATATATATATATATATATGTATATATATATATGTGTGTATATATATATATATATATATATATATATATATATATATGTGTGTGTGTGTGTATATATATATATATATATATATATATATATATATATATATATATAATATATGTGCATATGTGTGATGTATGTATGTATGTATATATATATATGTATATATATATATATATATATATATATATATCTATATATATATATGTATATATATATATGTGTGTGTATATGTATATATATATATATATATTTTTTTTTTTTTTTTTTTCGGAGAAAATTTTCCATGCATGGTCTGTCTGTCTATGAAATTTTCTTGTTGCTCTTGTTAGCCGTAAAGCTGAATTTGATCAGACTGTTTTATTTCTGAGGGAGCATGATCATTTTATTATGTTTGAAAACATTTGGTTGAAATGGTACTCAACGTTATCTAATGGCACTGTTTTAAGGGAATTCTGTTTTAGGTTTAGGTTGAATAGTTAAACTAAATAGCTAGATTTGTAGCTTAAATGTGAACACCCTGGCATAATCCACATTAAAAAATAATTTACCAGTTATCCAATGGACAAACAACGTCTGCCCCTTGGTCTTCAAACTTTTTGAAACATTATCCAACTTGTGGTTTTAAGCCATTCACTTTGCCTATGTTGCCCTTTTATCAACACCTCTTACCACGTTTCCTCCACCATACTCTCTAGAATGCCTTATTATTATAGCTTTTTCTTTTTGGGGCCCAGACATCTGGAATGCCTTGCACTGTCCATCAGGAGTGTACTTGTCATCAGTTTTAAAATCTGCCTCACTGCTTATCACACAGTAAACACATAGCAAAATGTTAACATATTCAATGGCGACTACACCAAATCTAAGAACCGAAGTGTGGAATGTGTGAAGTTCATCATTCCCTCTGCTGCAGTAGCCTTTAGGCAGTATGGGTTGTGTCTCGCTCAAGACACAATAACTGGCCAGATTACAATAGCTCTGATTCCTTCCCACACTTCCACTCTGATTGCTGATTGGTCAACCTTGAGGAGGAAAAATCAGCAGACTGCTATTGGATGTTGTCGTTCATCTAGTCAGGATGTAATAGACAAGTCTTTGTGGGTTCTGTTCAAGCAGCTTTATCATGTACAAACACATCAGGATTAAGGCTGAACGACTTTAACTTAGATAAACGTATATTCAGACTACCTATTACATTCATACATGCTCACTCTGTGGCTGCACTCTTAAAATGGCACTGAAGATAGCACTTGCTTGCTGTTTATATGCACATTCAGTCCTTGAAACACTTCTTAAAGGTACAGCACACACACACTGTTCTACATCCTCCCTCTTTGAGAAATAGGTCATGCACTGTTGACAACATCAGTTGATGTGCAATCAATACAAAAAATTCTTTGTCATGCAATTGTACAGAATTACATACACATATACAGTTATGTCCAGGTCGCTGTGTATTTCACAGTAGGTCTGGAAATATGACCAAATCGTGTGACATAAAATTTTGAATTAGATTTAGCCACTGGGACTGTTTCTACTGAATGTTCAACCTTAGGGACATCAGGAACATAATCAGGAATGGAAGTAGAAGTTAAGACACGTTCTGCAACAGGAACATTGTCTGCAATTGCTCTGAGATCTAGAGCTTGTATCACAGGAACAGTGCTGCAATGTCGTTGCTGTACAGGAAGAAGATGTTTGTAATTTCTCCTGTACTCCACACCATCAGATTCTACAAAGTAGGATCTCGGCTTGGTACATATAGCTGTTACTTGCCCAATCTGGTTGAAACCTTTCAACGTTTGTATCCTCACTGCCGCTCCTCCTTTCAATGGATGAAGAAAGATGCTCGATTTGTCATATCTGGACTTCTGGAAAGAATGCTTCCAGAATAATTGGGCTCTAATATTTCTGTTGTTCTTAGCTTTAGGCCTCAACAAACTGGAACTAATAGGCAGTATTGTTCTGGTTTGCCTGGATAGAAGTCTCTGAGCAGGCGGGCCAAGTATATTGTCACGAGGTATGTTTCTGAGATTAAGTAAATTCAAAAAGACATCAGTATTGTCATTCTTTGACCTTTTAAGTAATTGCTTTGCACTCTGTACTGCACGTTCAAATAGTCTATTTGAATGTGGATATTCTGGACTACTAGTAACATGTACAAAGTCCCATTCTCTTGCAAATTTCTGAAGCAACTAACTAGTAAATTGAGTACCATTGTCAGAAACAACTTTGTGTGGACTACCATGGACTGAGAAATGACATTTCAACTTGGTGATAACAGCAGTGGGCATTAGATTAGGTAGTAAATCGATCTCAAAGCAGTTCAAATAAGATTCTGCCAATACTAAGTAATGCTGATTGTTCCACTCAAATATATCAATGGCTACTGCTGACCAAGGTAGTTCAGGAACTTGAGTTAGCTGAACTGGTTCTCATTGCAAATGCGGTTTAGTGCTGTTGCATACAGAACAAGAAGAAAGTACTTTAGCATGTCTTTTACTAGAGAAGGCCAAAATACTATTTCTCTAACCCTTTTGTTGGTAGATTCGTAACCTGGGTGACCACGATGGAAAATCTGGATATATTCATGTTGTAAGGAGGCATGAACAACAATTTTAGAACCGTTGAAAATAATACCCTCTTCCATCAACATCTCATATCTGTAAGGAAAATAAGTTTGCACTTCAGATGGTATACTAGCTTCAACGGCATAGACAACAACCATTCATTTGGTTCTGTAACTGGACAAATTACACCTTGCTGCACCATTTTATTCAACTGAGCTTTGACTTTATCCTGCGTAGCCATTTGAACTTTTCTTGCTGGTCTGACTACTGGACTGATCTCTGGGTCAAACTTCATAGAATACGTAACTGGAAGGTCGCCCAACTTGTCATCGAAAACCTCAGCATACTCTGAGAAAATGGCTTCAGAAAAATTGGAACTAGGATACGTGCTTATATGATGAACTTCTTTGGCAAAAGAAAGCAGATTCATTCTCAGACTGTGAGACACAATAATGACTGCACAGGTCTTCAAAACTACATGGGATATCAAGCTGTAACCGTTCCTAGCCACCTAACATGAAAGCAGTACTGAGCCTTCGGTTTGAAATTTTTCACCACCGTAAGCAACATGTTTCGCACTGTTAGTCACATTGAGTTGTTCATTAGTTCTTTCCTTAGCAAATGTGTCTGCTGGCATAACATTACACTTTGAGCCAGTGTCTGCTTTGAGTTTGGTGGATTTACCATTGATCTGCACAGTACAAAACACTTTCTTTGCCAACAAATTCACTGCATCAACCTTTTCATTAATTACTCATACACCATCTACGTAGAAAGTAGAATTGCAGCTCTCTATATGATCAACTTTGAAAATGGTTAAATTTTTTACACTTGTGGCATTGTTGACCGAATGCTAAGCATTTCTGTCTTTTAGACTCCTGATTGGCACCACAATTGCAACAGTTAACAATAAAAGCTGGATTTGGGTTTTGCTGATTCATGCTTGTACTGCACTGTGCATGCTCCTGTCTTAGAATTTGCTGGAAAACTACATAGTTTCCCATGAGAACCCACAGGGGCTGTAGCTGGCACTTGCTTAGGCCTGCTCTTGTTTGCCACGTGTTGCATGCTGTCTCCATTTGCTCGGGAGCCTGCTGAAACCATGCTCTTATCACTTGCAAACACACTTTTGTGCCTTTCTGTAACTTCATGGATTTGACAAATCTCAGTAGCTTTACTCGATGTTAAATCACTGTCACAATGCAAAATCTTTCAAACAGCAGCACTATTAATACCACACACAAGCCTTTCCTTTATTAACTCCTCTTTTAATTCATCAAACCGACACATTTTAGCTTTGTTTCTCAGGTCAGTAATGTAAGCTGCAAACATTTCCCCTGGTTTCTGATCTCTTGTTTAAACAAATGCCTCTCTAGTGTAATATTTGTCTGGGGGTTAGACATTTCTCTGAATTTGCACTTTAAACACTCAGGGTCTTCCCTTGATTCAGCCTGTACAACAATAGAGCGATTTTCACCTTCTCCCTCATGTACTGCTGGTGCATACACAATGAGCGCTCTTTTTCAATGGCCTCTGACCCAGCTAGGTTAGCAAAATGAATGCCTTGGTGGGTGCATCTTTGTCAATATAAGCTGCTTGTATAAAAATGCCATACTCTTGCTCACATATTCTCCAGTTCTCTGCAATATTCTGAACAAATACAAGTGGTGAGGGCTTTGTAATCCATCTGCCATTATTAACACATACCGGTGAAGGGTTTTGCAAGTATGCATGAACGTACACACACATACATATGCCAGAAGTTTATGCCAGAATTCGTAACTTTGCCCAATAAGCACAACAAGCCTCTGAACTTTGCGAAATAAGTCTCTGGGGCACTATAATGCTCATGAAATCACACCTTATCAGTGTAAAAAACATTTCAAAATAAATGCACTCTGCAAATAAACTGGGCAGAAGAATCTCAGAGTAAGAAACATTTCAAAGTAATTGTGCTTTGCGAATAAACAGTACACGGCACACTGAAACTTCCCCACGATGGCGGTAATTTGCTAGATAATTCTTTACAGTGCAAGAACCACTCTGTA
>NC_056739.1:812015873-812035873 GCF_019279795.1 Protopterus annectens
GAAATCTTAGGTTTTCAATTTACCCATTCGAGAAAACGGTTTTATTTGTCCCATCTGTTACTCAAGTCTACCAACAGTTTGATGAAATAAGGAAATTAGTTCAGGGAGTTCTAAGGTTTTTCAGGCCCCTTCCTTTCAAATTTCTTAGATCCTGTGTCTCATCCATGAATGTTAGATGGCAAGAGGGGAACAATATCTAACAGGAATATTTCCTTAAAGGGACAGGTGTCAGTTTCAGGATGGCTACGCTGCCATGCCTCCTCTTTTCCTTCCCACTCCCCTCCTGCCTCAGTCTCTTAAAACTTGTCCCAACAACTGGTTCTGTTCTTTTCCCTTGGGCAGCAGATTGTGACCGACTCAAGGGAGTTAAAAATGTTTCAGGAAGGACACAGTTCACACTGGATACAAAACCTCCTTTTCTTCTATATTATTTCTGTCTAGGGTAGCTCTGAAAGTACCATTGTTCTTACCTTTTCTTTCTCCTTTCTTTCTACCCTTTATAGGTTAACCATTTACTCTACCATTGCTGATGGGCAACGTTTGCCTTTCTCTCTTCTATTTTTATACATTTCTTAGGATTATGTCTGACAAGCCCACTGTTTTTAAGAAATGCACTTCCTGTAGGTACAGTAGTCTTAATTATGATGACCACAGGGAGTTCATATATTGTCTGGGTGTTTCACATTTGAATACAGATTATTTGCACAAAATTTAATTTCAGGGCTCTTAGTGACCATCAGAACAAGCTGGTCTTAAAGGGCTTGCTACCGTCTTCTTCTTCTTCTTCCCCTCCAGGGGCTTAAACCCCTGCTAAAACACCAGAGGCCTCTTTGGAGGTGAAGGAATCAAGAAAGTGGTCTCCAGCCTGCTTGCCTACGTCAACTCCTTTTAAAGAGCTTTCCAAATCCCTCTGTGAGTCCATGTCTGTGGAGGACTACTAGAAGTCTTCTTCACACCTGGCCACTCTTCTATCCATGGATACGTATAGAAGATCGAATGGTCACATCATCGAATCCCAGTTAAGAGTCCAGAGCATCGAAGAATACAATTGCCGAAAGCCAACTTTTTAAAATCTCACCTCATCGAATCGCAAAAACAGCTAAGATGTTAGCATCTTATATGTCGCTTTTGGTATGTTATAACATTATGGTAGTAAATATTTGTATTAATTCTGACTTGTGTACGGATTTCTGAGCTGTTGGTCAACTATTGCAATTCGATGTGGTGAGATTTGAACAAGTTGGCTTTCAACAGTTTTATTCTTCACTGCTCTGATCTCGATGAACTGGGATTCGATGTTGTGGCTGTTTGATCTTTTCATATTAACTCCTATCCCTCTGTAATGCATCCATGAGGTTAATTTCTCATGCTGCTGAAGGTTCCTCACAGGTGGTAGGTTCCAGCTTAGCCGTACATGGATGCGAGTGTGTGACTTTGCAGAGCCTTTTAAGTCTTCATTCATCAGTGCTCCTTTTGATAGATGATAATTGTTTGGCCCTACTGTTAAGGATATGCTTTTCCACAGTGAACAGAATAGGAAGACCGTGCCTGCCATAGGGATACTTTTTTCTAATCCTCAATGATCATAACAATAAACAAGGAGATAAGGAAATGTGGTTCTGTAAGTTCCAGGGTCTTTTCCAAGAGTCATGTGGGAATTTCTCCCCCAGAGGCGGGGGGGGGGGTTCTAATGGTAGACGCCATCCTCGTAACAGGGGAGGCCCACAGAGCCAGGGTTTCTAAGACTCTTTTTCGAATAAACCTTTTTTAGTGCCCCTGAAAGCTTGCCCAGACACCTGGCATTAATAACAAAAGATTCATGAGTGTTTACAGTCCTATCTAGAGGTTAATGTTAAGTTGTCAATCTCGCCTTCTTTCTTGCTGGATGGGTTCGGAGCCGATCCTCGGCTCCGACTCGGCACTTGCTTTAGCTTGAGAACTCCTTTTACCAGCTCGAGGCAACCCTATATCCCATGATGCAAGGCGGAACTACCTCTGATCTCGTTTGCCGCTTAGCGAGAGAGGTCTCCTTTACCAGCAGAGGTAAGTGAATTTCTTGTTAAAGAAAAGAGAAGCTTAGTTAGGGTTTTATTTCCCCTTGTATCCTCATTCATAGTCTGTAGTGAGTTACAGCCCACCCTATGTTTTTCAAACTTTATAATCTTGTTATAACCTTTAGTGAAAAGTTTTTAGTTAGGCCTAAAACCCCATTGGTTAATCCGTTCCTGTGTGTTGTGTGTTAGGGGATTAATTTGTGTGTTTGTTGGGGTTTGTGTGTGTTACTTCCTCCTAGGATATGTCTAGGGAAGGCAAGGTCTCAGGCTTCAAGAAGTGTGACTCGTGCTGTCAGAAAATGTCTCTGACAGACGGTCACACTTCTTGTGTTTATTGCCTGGGGCCTTTGCACCTGCAGGACTCCTGTGCTTTGTGTCACTCTTTTAGCCAGAGAGTCCTGCAGGAAAGGAGGAATAAGCTTATCCTCTGTGGCTTACTTAAGCCAGAAGGTTCTCCCTCTAAAGCAGGGTCTGGGAAACCTTCTTAGCCACTGAAGGCTCAGGCTTCAGTATCCAAGCCTCCTCCGGTGGCTCCGGCTCCGTCGGAGCCGAGATCGGCTCCGGCTGGAACCGATGTATCTACCTTAAAAGTAGTGGGTTCGGTGCCGGCTGGTTCCGATACCTTGTCTACTGTAGCCTTGTCGGCTCCGGCTGGAGCCGACACCTTATCCAGCATCAGAGCCGAGAAACCTTCGGCTCCATCTGGAGTTCAGGGGACTTCGGCTCCGATGGCTTCGTCCCGAAAGAGATCTTGGTCCCCTTCGTTACTGAGTATCCACTCGGCTCCGGGGTCTCCTCTTTTGTCAGAGCGGAGCCATCGGAGCCGATCTTCGAGATCTTCCAGGCTGTCTGACCACGACTTGGAGAGGGTGGTAAGCAGGCTGTTGAAGTCTCAGGCACTGGCCCAAATGCTCCATAGCCCGTCTCAACAGACTTCGGCTATAGCCTTACCCCTTGAACTTCCTCCTCCGACTCCACACCAGAGTTCGGAGCCGGAGCTTCTCGGGACAGCGACTGTTTCTGTGCCGGAGCCGATACATCCTTCGGCTCCATCGTCCTCGGCTCCGATCTCCTCCTTGAGACCTTCCTTGGAGGGATCTGGTCGTCGGGTTTCCCTTGTCGGCTCAGAGGGGGCTAGTGGCATCGGACCCTTGTCCAACCCCGCTCTCCCTCTCGGGGCTTCGGCTTTGGTAAGCTCGGCGCCGACATCGGCCTCATAGCCTTCCCTCTCAGTGGAGCCGGGAGTTCCTGTTTCCTCGGAGCGGGGATTTTCCGGCCTCCCGGGGAGGGGAGCCTTTGAGGTGATGAGGAGTGTCCTGGCCTCTGAGCCTGGTCAACGGTCCATCCCTCTAACTCCTCCCTCATCAGTGCCTGCAGACGCCTCTTGCCAGCCTCTTGCTCTCAGGCCCAGGGATCCATCGCCCCAGGTTTCCCCATTGGGAATTTCCTCCTCTTCCGAAGTTTCTCCTGATCCTACAGGTGAACCCCCTCGGAAGAGGACGTGTAAGAGGAAACACACAGACTCCCCCGAGTCTACTACATCGGATACTGACTTAGATGAGTCGGAGGGTTCCCCACGATCCCCCTCTGAGGATGTCTCTTTTTCAGACATCCTTGAGCTCCTAACAGAGGGGGAATTGGCCAGCCATTGATCCCTCCGAGGATGAGTCGGTATACCTGGAGGCTTTTGGATCCCGACCCTCCACCTCCTGGGTGTCTCCGCCTTTCGACCCACTTATGCAGGTAGTGGCTCGGAAGGCGTGGGCGGCTCCAGATTCTGTGGAACCTGTCCCCAGGAGACCATCCAAATTCATCACGGCCCCTACGGACAAACAGTTCCTTTCCAAGGGTGTCTCTGTGGATGCTATGGTGGTGGCGGCCACTAAGAAGGAACTGGCGGATCCTTCAGTACCTGTCCATCCTCCTAACAAGGATTCTAGGACCATGGACAGGTATGGAAAGCGGATGTTTTCTTCAGCAACCTTTGCTATGCGTTCGCTGAACTACCTTTGTCACTTCACCAGGCTTCAACGAGATATTCTCAAGGAACTGGGTGAAGTAGTCCAGGATCCTTCTGCTGCTGGGGCTCAAGAAAAGATTGCCTCGCAGCTTGCAATCCTGAATTCCATATCTAACTCCTCCATGCGGCTCATATCCTATGCGGCCGATGGAGCGAGCAGGGCCGCAGGCACAGGAGTTGCTCTTAGACGCCAAGCCTGGATGCGGCTTTGTAATTTTGCGGACCCCTTTAAGGCGTCCTTCACTAATACCCCCTTTGATGGTTCGGCTTTGTTCGGACCTCAGTTGAAGGATACCTTGACCAGGTGCGAGCAGGACGGTAAAACTCTTTCTGCCGTTGGAGTCCAGTTTTCCACTCCTTCTAGACCATATCCCAAGGGTCAGAAGGGGGGGGGGAGATGTGGTTCCATAAAGCCCAAGGAGCTACACCGGACGCACGTGGTCAGTTTACCCCCAGAGGCAGAGGGGGTAACAATAATAGACGCCGCCCTAGAGTCATGGTGGGTCCTCAGAACCAGGGCAACAGCGAGTCTCTTCCTGAGAAGCCCTTTCAGCATCCCTGAGGTGTTGCCCGACTGTCCACCCTTGGAGGCAGTCGGGGGAAGGATTTCGCTGTACCCAGTAGCCTGGCAATCCCTATCTCAAGAGATGTGGGTACAGTCGATCATATCCGAGGGTTACAAAATCCCTTCGAATGGTTTCCCGTACCTCTACAATCCCTTCCAGACATCTCACCCGGTCAAAGGGATTTGGCAGAACAGGAGGTTTCAAAGCTCCTAGAAAAAAGAGCCGCCCAGACTGTGCCGGCAGACCAGGTAGGATCCGGCGTCTACTCGAGATTCTTTTTGGTCCCCAAAAGGACGGGAGATTGGAGACCAATATTAGACCTGAGCAATCTAAACAGATTTGTCAAGAAGGCAAGATTCCGGATGGTTACGCTTCAGTCCATTCTGCCCTTTCTGGGCAAGGACAACTGGATGTGCTCTATAGACCTTCCGGATGCGTACTATCACATAAAGATTCACAGACGCTCCAGAAGGTTTCTCCGCCGCTAGGGACCAGTCATTACCAATTCAGGGCACTGCCCTTTGGCCTCACTTCAGCCCCCAGAGTGTTTACCAAATGCATGGCAGTGGTCACAGCTCATCTGAGATGTCAAGGATTCCAGGTGTTTCCCTACTTGGACGACTGGCTCCTCTCCGCCACCACCAAGTGTCAGCTTCTTCAGTCCAGAGACTACACTCTACAGCTTTGCAGGAGTTTGGGAATTTCAGTAAATTTCGAAAAATCTTCTCTGCTGCCTTGCCAATCTATCACCTTTATAGGCGCAGAATTAAACACCGTCAAAATGTTAGCCAAACTAACAGATCAAAGAATCCTGGACATCCAAAAATTCGTTCGGATTCTATTGCAGAGCAACAAGATCAAAGCCAGATTTATACTGAAGGTTCTAGGTCTTATGGCTGCGGCCATTGTTCTTCTACCACTGGCTCGCTTCCACATGCGTCTTCTGCAGTGGATGCTATTCACACAGTGGTCGTACCACAGTCTTCCGATGAGGCACGAAATCTTAGTCACACAGTCGTGCAGAGCTCATCTAAATTGGTGGATATCTTCCCCTCTTCTTCATCAAGGCCGACCTTTTATTCCCCCTCCTCCAGTTGCCACAGTCACTACGGATGCCTCTCTGATCGGGTGGGGGGGGCATTATCAGGGCAGGATGGTCCACGGGATGTGGCAACCCATAGAATACCATCTGCACATAAATGTCCTGGAGATGAGAGCAGTGCTTTTAACGTTGCAAGCCCTCAGCGACTTTCTTCCCACGGGGACTATTGCAGTACAAACGGACAACATGTCCGTGGTCTGGTACATCAACAAACAGGGCGGGACCAGGTCCTATCCGTTATGTCGAGAAGCTCTCAGACTTTGGCAATGGGCGATCTCCTCTCATCGGTTTCTGATAGCAACGCACATCCCCGGCAGGTCCAACCTATTGGCGGACAGGCTGAGCAGATCCATTCTGATGCCTCACGAGTGGTCTCAATCAATCTGTAGTGGATCAGATATTTCTGAAGTGGGGCACTCCTTGTTGCGATCTTTTTGCTACTCCTCAAAACAACAAGTGCCCCGATTTCTTCACTCTCTTTCCCCTACCAGGCCAACCCCTGAGAGACTCTCTAACCCAGGATTGGCCCCGGGGACTTCTATACGCTTTTCCTCCTTTTCCCTTGATTCCACAAGTCATTCAGAAAGCCACCGTTTTGAGAGCCAAGTTGATCCTCATTGCCCCATATTGGCCTCGACAAATTTGGTTTCCGTCTCTGCATCGTCACCTTCTGGTGCAGCCCTGGCATCTGGACCCAGTTCCAGATCTTTTGATCCACCAGTCGGGTCAGCAGCACCGGGCCATTCATTCTCTCAACCTCACTGCTTGGTTGCTCCACTTCCTTCCCTAGCCAGGCTACCGATGATTTCTGATTCTGTCAGAGACATCTTAGTGTCTTCTTTAAAGTCGTCCACTAGGACTGTTTATGCTAGCAAGTGGCGGCGTTTTCTATTTGGGCAAATTCCAGGAATATTGATCCCTTCACTGCTCCTGTACATTCTGTTTTAGATTTCCTGGCGGAGGTTTTTCATTCAGGAGCCTCGTCATCTACAGTCAAAGTACAACTGGCTGCTATTTCCAAGTATCATGTTGGCTTGCATGACAATAACATTATGTCTCATAGACTGTGCAAGGCCTTTCTAAGAGGAGTTTTTCTCCTAAAACCACCTATAAAGCATCCTCCTCCGCAATGGGATCTAAACTTAATGTTAGCATCCTTGATACTACCTCTTTTCAAACCGTCTGCTTCATGTTCTTTGAAGTTATTGACCTGGAAAACTATATTTTTACTGGCTGTCACTTCTGCAAGAAGGGTTTCCGAGATTCAAGCTCTCTGCATTCGTTCCCCTTATTTGGTTTTTCATAAGGACAGGGTATCATTAAGAACGAACCCTTCCTTTCTCCCCAAAGTTGTGTCTCAAACCAATATTAACCATCTACCAGTCTTTTTCCCAAGCTATTCCGACAGAGCTGAACAGAAACTGCATTTTTTGGATGTCCATCGTCAGCTCAGATACTATTTGCATAGAACTAAACAATTCAGAAAATCGGACCAATTATTTGTCTCCTATGCAGAAAACAGGATAGGTCTTCCAGTTTCTAAAGTGACCTTATCCAGATGGTTGACTTCCACCATTTCCTATGTGTACTCTCTCAGAGGCAAACAGCTATCTTCAAAACCAAAAGCACACTCAACCAGGAGTCTATCCACTTCTGCAGCCTTTCAGGATAGGCTACCTATTGATACCATTTGTGCAGCAGCTACTTGGGCCACGCCTCATACCTTTGTCTCTCATTACAAATTGGACTTGGCCTCCAGAGATAGGGCCAGTTTTGGTTCCACAGTTCTCAAGAGTCTGTTCCATTGAGCCACCCGGGATACAGGTGCTAGGGACGGTCCCATCCAGCAAGAATGAAGGCGAGATTGACAACTTAACATTTAGAAGTTATGTACTTACCATAACGTTCCATGTTAGTTGTCTTCTCTCGCCTTCTTTCTTGCGTCCCTCCCTCCTTCCCCCTGGCCTGGACAGATCTTGAAAAGTTCCTATCAGGTTGTTTTCCTCCTGAGCCTTCATACGGGGACTTCTATTATGAATTTGTGTTCCTAATTATGTTAGGTTAGTCTTTAGCAGGGTAGGTTAGCTACCAAACGAGATCTGAGGTAGTTCCGCCTTGCATCATGGGATATAGGGTTGCCTCGAGCTGGTAAAAGGAGTTCTCAAGCTAAAGCAAGTGCCGAGTCGGAGCCGAGGATCGGCTCCGAACCCATCCAGCAAGAAAGAAGGCGAGAGAAGACAACTAACATGGAACGTTATGGTAGGTACATAACTTCTAATTTCAAACCATATTCTCATATTCCCACAAACAAAAGGAAAAGATTCCCTGATGTTCCATCCAGTCAGGGGGAGACAACAGCTCTAGAAATTCAAAAGCTGCTAGACAAAAGAATCGTACAGGAGGTCCCTTCAGACCAGAAGGTATTCAGAACTTATGCAAGATTCTTTTTAGTGCCAAAGAAAACAGGGGACTTGAGACCAATTCTGGGCCTCTGCAGACTGAATCAGTTTGTAACAAAGTTAGAGTTCTGAATGGACAAGGTCTAGTCCATTCTGCCGTTTTTACGCAAGGATGATTGGATGTGCTAAGTTGATCTTCAAGATGCATACTATCATATTAAGATGAAACAGATGATCTTGAAGATTTCTGTGCATTCAGCTGGGGGCTGGTCACTACCAGTTCACAGCCCTGCCCTTTGGTCACGTCGCAGCCCCTAGTGTGTTTACCAAATGCATGGTAGTGGTAGCAGCTTACTTAAGACTGATGGGATTCTGAGTGTTTTCATCCTTGGAGACTGGCTCCTCACTGCCCCAATCAGGCATCTCCTAGAGAAATCCAGGGACTACTTGGTCTAGTTATGTCAATCCCTGGGCATCTCAGTTAACATATGCAAGTCTCATCTTAAACCTTTCCAGAACCTAGAGTTACTTAAGGACAGGTCTGGCTGGGGGAGAAGGATATGAGTTTACTTGATTCACGTGACACAACATGGTCCTTACTAGGTGAGGTGGAAGGAAGGCTATCTGACTGACACAGGTGCTAAGTGCTACATGGTAATCTCATATCCTTCTCCCCCAGCCAGACCTGTCCTTAGTGTCAGTGACAGTTAGTATAAACCTGGTTACCATGGTCCATTTTTTTGTATGTGCATTCTTCAGTGGAGTGTAACTGTTCAATGGTCAGTTCTCTGCCATCCCTTGGCCTTGCCAATCAAACTTTTGAGTATGCAATGACCACCTGCTCTGGTGGATTCAGACAAAGTTTCCCAAAGCCGCCCTCTTGTTTTTCTGCTCTCAGTAGCCACGGTAAGCACAGATGCTTCTCAACTGGAATGGCGGGCATTTCTTGGGATGAACAGTCCAAGGCATGTGGTCTCCAGAAGAGATCAATTTGTACATCAGTGTCCTAGAGATGAGAGTGGTCCCCCTAGCACTGCAGGTCTTTCAGGATCCCCTTCCTCTTGGGATGATTGCAATTCAAACCAGCAACTTGTTTGTGGTTTGGTACATCAGCAAACCGGGGAGGACCCAATCTTATCCCCTTTGTCAAGAGGCAGTGGGTGATCTCCAGCCACCTTCTTATGGCAACACGCATACTAGAGAAATTCAGCATGCTAACAGACAAATTCAGCATGTCCATTCTGATGCCTCATGAGTGGTCTCCCAATCATTCAGTGGCAGGATTTTCCATCAATGAGGTCAGCCTTACTGCGATCTGTATGCATCTGCCCACAACAACAAGTGCAGCAGTTTTTTTAATCTGTGCACCCCTTCCCCCCCGAGGGAGTCATTGAGAGATGCTGTAGTCCACATTTGGCCATCTGGTCTTCTTTGCTGTTAACCTCTGATACCTCTTATTCCCAAATTTTCACATAAGGCACTTCAGTTGAAGAGCATGGTTATCCTTATTGCCCCCTTTCACGTGTAGTTCCCTTTCCTTTGGTCTCAACCTTCAATGTCCACCCTGGATACTGGACTCCAGTACCGTCCTTCTCTTTTATCCCATGGGTATGGATCACCCAGACATTTTTATCCTGGAAAGTTTTTTTCTAGTGGCCGTTATATCTATAGGACAAGTTTCCAGACTCCAGGCTGTCTCTCTTCAAAATCACCATATTGCATCTTTCACAAAGACCAGGTTACTTACAGACCAGTCCACCCTTCTTGCCTAATGTAGCCTCAGACGAATATCAATCAAGTGAGTAATTTGCCCGTTTTCTTTCCCAACTGTGTTAACAAAGGTGAATACATGCTTCATCTTTTGGATGTACATAGACAAGTACATTATCTCAACAGACCAAAAGATTTCAGAAAGTTAGAGCAGTTGTTTGTCTCTTTCACCCCAGACAATTTGTGTTTTACCAGTTTCTAAAATTACATTAGCCAGATGGCTTACTGATTGCATTTCATTTACAATCAGTGAGGTCTGTTTCTAGCCAGAACCGCCAAAGCACACTCCACCAGCTCCATGGCTACATCTTCCACCTTTTCATTTAATTACTGATGATATTTATGAAGCAGCTACCTGGTGTAATGCTAATATCTGAAGTAGTTACTTCATTTGTTCTGCAACCTGTGGGTCTCGGATCCGACCGGCAGCTTTCCAAGCTCCTAGCTCCTCCCCTCTACCCACAATCCCCTGTCACCACCACACTACCTCAGATCGTTTTTGCCGCGGCTTGAATAACAAGTATCTTGAGAAGAGCTCCTGAGCTTGGACAGGGAAGTGAATAATTTTCTTTCAGAGATTTTCTTAAAACTTAAAAGGAGAGTATTGTGAGTGTTTCTCTACCCTTTTTTGTTTTCGGGATTGCGGTTTTTTTTATTCAAACCCTTCCCCTAGGTGTTTGGGCGTGTGAGTGTGTGTGTCAGGAAAATGGCCGAAGGCCATAAAGCTATTTTTTCAAAGTGCACTGGGTGTGGCCATAAGCTTTCCCCAGCTGATGGCCACACTCAGTGCGTTATATGCCTGGGGGTTGCCCATTTGTCTTCAGACTGCCAGGTTTGTGCAGCCTTCAACCCCCGGGCTGTGAGGGACAGAAGGAACAGGCTTATTCTGGCGGGATTGCTTCCCCCGGAGGAGGCCTCTTCCTCCTCTCCCTCCAAGGTGCAGGCTACCCAGGTAGCTTCGGCACCCCTGATTCCCTCGACTCAGGCTGGGACTCAACCTCCCACTACTTCCTTGAGTACGAAGGAAGTTCAGTCTTCTCCTTCTAGGGATAAGCACAGGGAGAAGCACAGACACAAGAGGTGAGCCGAGCCTCATCCCTCGGCTCCGCCTTCAAAAATTGTTAAATCGCCTCCGAGGGTGTCCAGACCTTCTCCTTTTCGGCTCTGATCTCCTTCCTTCTCACTGGAGCCAGAGAAGGAGCTCCTATCACCCTCAAGGTCATCGAGGCGGCCCTCCAGCCCTCTTTGACCTCCTCTAGATTTACTAGGTCTGTCTCCAACGCCGATATGGATAGGATGATGCGTCGGTTTTTGCAGACCCAAATGCAGATGGAGGTGCTCCTGCCCCCCCCTCCACAGGAGGGGGGGTGCAGCTTCAATATTAGCCCCGATTTCTCCTTCTTCAAACCGGATCCGGGTTTTGGAGTCTTCGGATCCAGGCCCTTTCGGAGCCGGGGTTTTGTCTGCGCCGGTGGCCCAAGCCTTCTCGACACCGACCATACCCTCGAGTATCTCGGATCCGAGCTCTCGGGGCCGTGGGCTGGGCGTCGGATCCGTGGGAGTGGGTGCATCTTCGGCACCGCCTATGTCGGAGAGCACCTCCCTTTCGGATACGATGGCTTCAGCCCCGATCCCTATCTCGGAGCCGAGGAGACTGCTTTCGGGGCCGGAAGAGAGTAGTTCTCCCTCGGCGTTCGAGGTAGTGGAGAGGGTACTGTCGAGGTCTTCCAGGTCCCCGACTTGGGCTTTGGATCCCTCCACCCCCCCCACTGCATATGGGTCTAACTTCCATCATCCTTCATCGGGACAGCCTGCTCAGACCCTCCAGTTGGTTCCCTTAGGAGGAACAAGAGGCCGTTGACGAGCCCTCTTCAGATAGTCCAACAGAGGAGGTGCCTCGTAAATGGACGTGTAAAAGGAGGCACATGGACTCCCCCGAGTCCGTCACCACAGATATGGACTTAGAGGAAAGGGAAGGTTCCCCAAGGTCACCCCCCGAGGATGTCTCCTTTGGAGACATCATGGAAATGTTGCGTATTAGGGGGGGGGTGGTCTGCCCAAAAACCTTCCTCGGATGAGTCCATATTTCTGGAGGCGTTTGAAGCAGGCCCATCTACCTCCTGGGTGTCCTCACCGGCAGATCCTCTGGTAGATCTCCTGACTACCAGGGCTTGGCAGGAACCCGACACCATGGAGCCTATCCCACGTCGACCGGATAAAATCCTTAGCCCTCCCCCCCTTCAGACAGGCAGGCTTGGGCCAAAGGGTCTCCAGTTGATGCCATGTTGGTGGCTGCTGCCACTAAAAGAGAACTCTCCCAGGAGAGCTCCACGGTCCACCCGCCGGACAAGGAGTCCAGAGCGCTGGACCGTATAGGGAAGCGGACCTTTGCTTCAGCAACCTTCTCCGTGAGGGCGCTGAATTATATGGCGCATATCAGGCTGCAACGGGATTTGATCAAGGAATACACTGCAGCTCCACCTGAGTCCATGTCGGTTGAGGACAAAACTGTGTTCTCGACACGCATGGCCACTCTCAAGTCCATTTCAAATACGTCCATGCGGCTATTGTCTTATGCTACGGAGGGAGCCGCAAGGGCCAGCGGAGCAGGTGTTGTCTTGAGACGTCACGCCTGGCTCCGTCTTTGTAATTTCACGAAACCTTTCAAGGTGTCCTTCGCGAACGCACCCTTTGACGGCTCTTCGCTTTTTGGCAAGACCATACACGATACACTAGTCCAAAGCGAGAAGGACGGGAAGACACTGTCTGCCGTCGGAGTCTGCTTCTCGACTCCCCAACGTTCCTTCTCAAGGAATCAGAGGGGGCAAAAGAAGCTGTGGTTCTGCAAGTCTCGGCAATCCTATCCAGCTTCAGACTCCGCGCCCTCCAGAGGCAGAGGAGGGCAGGGTGGACGCCGGCCAAGAGGCAGAGGGGGACCGCGTAACTTCGGGTCTAGGGAGCCTTTTTCCGAGAGACCCGCGCAGCAGCCCTGAGGGCTTACCCGACTGTTCAGCTCTGGAGACAGTCGGGGGGCGTTTAACGAAGCACCTGTCAATGTGGGAGCCCATCACGAACGATCGATGGGTGCTCCGAATTATATCCAGAGGCTACAAAATTCCCTTCCTATTTCTTCCTCCTTCAGGTGATCGCCTCCCCGATGTCCCACCCAATCAAAGAGAGGCGGCGACCGTCGAGATTTCAAATTTTTTAGAAAAAAGAGCCATCCAGCGGGGTCCCCCCAGACCAATCCAGATTGGGCTACTACTCAAGGTTCTTTTTAGTGCCAAAAAAGAAGGGGGACCTCAGGCCCATTCTAGACTTGTCCGCCCTGAACATGTTTGTCCCCAAAGAAAAATTCCGGATGGTCACTCTACAATCTATTCTCCCCTTAATGCAGGAGAACGACTGGATTTGCTCTGTAGACCTCAAGGACGCGTACTACCACATTCTAATGGACAGACGGTCCAGGAGGTTCCTCTGCTTCCGGCTAGGGGCCAGTCATTACCAGTTCAGGGTCCTTCCGTTCGGACTCTCCTCAGCCCCCAGGGTGTTCACCAAAGTCATGGCAGTGGTTGCGGCCCACCTGAGGCTTCAGGGCATAAAGGTCTTTCCGTACCTAGACGACTGGCTCCTCACAGCAGCCAACAGGCATCAACTTTGTACCGTGAGAGACTATGTGCTGTCTCTTGCCGACAGCTTGGGCATCTCAGTCAACATACCAAAGTCTTTTCTTCATCCTGTGCAAGCATTAGATTTCATAGGAGCCAGGCTAGATTCCCGATCTTCTCGGGCCTTCTTGACCTCGGACAGGCTGTCCAGCCTCACTCCAGGTTTTGGCTCTTCTTCGCACCAAAGCTCCGCCGGCGGAGTTAGTCCTGAGGGCACTAGGCTCGATGGCAGCGGCTATCTGCCTCTGTCTCCATGCTCGCCTAAGGATGCGTATATTGCAGTGGACACTCCAAGTTCAGTGGTCACTGTTACTCCACCCATTGAACACTCCTATCCCCCTGAGCAGAGTTTGCAGGGAATCCCTCCTTTGGTGGCTTCACTCCCCAGAACTCAGGCAAGGGAGACCCTTTGTGATTCCCCAACCACGGATGCTTCTTGCCTGGGGGGGGGGGGCATTGTTTGGACAGAAACGTCCAAGGTACGTGGACCTTGTCGGAGACCGCTATACACATAAATGTTCTGGAGATGAGGGCGGTGCTTCTAGCGTTGCAGGCTCTCCAAGACCACATAAATGTTCTGGAGATGAGGGCGGTGCTTCTAGCGTTGCAGGCTCTCCAAGACCTTCTACCTCTAGGAACGATTGCAATACAGACGGACAATATGTCAGTGGTCTGGTATATAAACAAACAAGGGGGAACCAGATCCTACCCTCTTTGTCGAGAAGCCATGAGAGTTTGGGAATGGGCGATATCCACCAACCGCTTTCTGATAGCAACGCACATTTCGTAATGATCCAACAATCTGGAGGACAAATTGAGTTGAGTAATTCTCAGTCCTTACGAGTGGTCTCTCAATCCGAAAGTTGCGAAGGAAATTTTCCACAAGTGGGGTTGGCCTCGCTGCGATCTTTTTGCTACTCCCCAAAACACAAAATGCAACGAGTTCTTCGCAATTCTTCCCCCAGAAGGGGAGAGCCCCAGAGACGCTCTGATTCATGCTTGGCCTCCCGGTTTACTCTATGCTTACCCCCCGCTTCCGCTCATGGCAAAGTTCATTCAGAAAGCTGCACGGTTGGGGAGCAAAATTATCCTCATAGCCCCATTCTGGCCTCGTCAAATCTGGTTTCCATACCTGTGGTCTCACAGTCTCTCCTCCCCTTTAATCCTGGATCCCATTCCAGATCTAATATCGCACCCAACAGGGTTCCCAACACCGAACCTGGTAAACCTCAAGCTCGCGGCTTGGTTGATCCAGTTCCACTAATGGCAAGGACTCCCGGTATCTCGTCACCAGTGAAAACTATTCTGGTAGCGGCTCAAAAACCGTCCACCAGGAAAATCTATAATAGTAAGTGGAAACGATTTTCTATCTGGGCTAACAGCCAAGGTCTCAACCCATTTACTGTTCCGATTCCTACAGTCTTGGATTTTTTGTCCATGATTTTTGAACAAGGGGCCAGTGCATCAACGGTTAAAGTACAGTTGGCAGCAATATCCCATTTTCATGTGGGAGACGGATTAGGATATCTAGCATCTACAAAATTGTGTAAGACATTCTTGCGTGGCGTTTTCCTTCTCAACCACCAGTGAAATCCGTGACTCCCCCTTGGGACTTAGCCTTTGTTCTGCAAGCCTTAACAAAACCTCCTTTTGAACCTGCAGCTTCTGTACCCCTTAAATTTCTGTCCTGGAAAACAGCATTCTTGGTAGCCATAACTTCTGCTAAAAGGGTTTCAGAGCTCCAAGCTTTGTGCATGAAACCTCCCTATCTTATTTTCCACAATGACAGAGTGTATCTCAGGACTAACCCGTCTTTCTTACCAAAAGTGGCATCTGTGGCAAATATCAATCAGACTATCAATCTGCCAGTGTTTTTCAAAAATTTTCAAAATAAGAGAGAATACATGTTGCATACACTAGACGTGCATAGACATGACTATGTTCGTAAGGCTGATCAACTCTTTGTGTCATTTGCTCCTTCATTCATGGGAAAACCTATATCCAAAGTGACACTGGCTAATTGGATTTGTCAATGTATTTCTCAGGCTTATAAGGCATCAGGCAAAACAACCCCATTCAAAATCCGTGCACATTCCACAAGGTCCATCGCAACTTCTGCAGCCTTCTGGTCCAGGATGCCGTTGGACGACATATGTTCAGCAGCCACTTGGTCTTCTGCTCATACGTTTATTTCTCATTATAAGCTGGACATGATATCTAGAAGTAGGGCGTCCTTTGGCTCCGCGGTGCTTAAGAATATCCTCCCATAGACCACCCAGGTATCTTTGTTTAGGTAGCTGGGGACTCTGTCCCACAGGTTGCAGAACAAATGAAGTAACTACTTCAGATTTAGAAGTTATGTACTCACCATAACGTTCCATCTGAGTAGGTACTTCATTTGTCTGCAGCCATCCCCCTAACCTGTATCGGGTTTCTAGGATCTTTCTGATTCTTGGGAATATCTGAACCTGTTTATTATAGGTTTTTTTCAGGTGATACAGCAAAACCGATCTGAGGTAGTGTGGTGGTGACAGGGGATTGTGGGTAGAGGTGAGGAGCTAGGAGCTCGGATCTTGAAGCTTGGAAAGCTGCCGGTCGGATCCGAGGTCTGATCCGAGACCCACAGGTTGCAGACAAATGAAGTACCTACTCAGATGGAACGTTATGGTGAGTACATAACTTCTAAATCTTTATTGTTCATTACAAATTGGATTTGACTTCCAGAAACATGGCTGCCTTTGGTTCTGTAGTACTCCAGAATATTCTTCCATGAGAGCCACCCAAGATTCACATAGCTGGGTAATCTGTCCCAATAGCCGAGGAACGAATGAAAAGGACAACATCAGATACTGAAGAAGTATACTCACCATAAAGATGCATTTGTGTTGGCCTTTTTCATTCTTCCTCCATCCCCCCTTCCTTTTAACTCATGGAGTGACTTTTTGGTTCTGGTGGAACCTCTTTTCTAGGTTTGAGCCACGATATTCTAGTTCTAATTGTACTTTTGACTTAACCTGTAGTTAGCTCTGCCTGTACTTTGTAAGCAGCAAACACAGTCTGAGGTATTGTAGGTTGACCAGGACATTATGGGTAAAGTAGGGAGCTCGAGAGTTGGATCCAAGAGTCTTGTAAATGTATCCAAGTCAGATCCGAGGTCAGATCAAGACCCCATTAGTTGAGGAAGAATGAAAATGGACAATACAGATGCACAGCTGTGGTGAGTACATAACTTTAATTTCATTCTGTGAGGGTTAGGCAGTGGTGTGTTCTGTTTATAGTTTTACAGCAAATTAGGTTATTTTATTATTAACATTGCTCAAGTTTGGACAGTTGTGAGACTTGAAGCTTAATGAGGATTGAGCAGCATAGAGGAGAGAAAAATAGTAAGAAAGTAGGGGGCTATACATCTGGTTATGCCAGTGAGGTAAGTTATATACTGCGTCATGTACCTAGTTTTTGATGATCTTTTTTTTTAACCACTTGTGATGCATTGTCTAATTTCAACTGGTTATCTGTGATTACACACAGTAATTTTGTATAGTTTACTTGTTCTGTCATGGTGGTTTTGGCAGAGACTATAATGAATACTGCTGTTTTGGAAGAGATGTGTGTTTGGGGTAAGGAGCAATAATCCCAGTTTTTTTTTTTTTTTTTTTTTTTTTTTTTTTTTTTTGAGGGGTCAGAGTGATTGTGAATTATTTATCCATGTTTCAGTCTATAAGATGGATTGTTGTGTAAGGTCTTGGGGGTTCAGAGAGCGAGAGAGATTTTAAATGAGTAGAGTAGGGTAGAGTCATCGGGTCTGTCTTCAATTCTCAAATAACATTTCCATCGAACCCTAACCATCAAAAGTTCATTTTTTCACTAGGGAACGTAACTAGTTAGCCAACACTTTCTCATCTCACAAAACGCAGCATTTCAAACCTATCCAGGTATGGGGCTTTGCTCCCCAAACCCCCACACGCCCCATTACTATATATACCAACTCTGAGTCTGCACTACAGTGGGGGAAAGGGGCAGATGGGGAAGTGTTGGCCAACTAGTTACTTTCCCGTTTGTTGAAATGAATGTTTGCTGAATGAAAGTTCGATTGTTAGGGTTCGATGTTTAGTCACTCAATGGAAATGTTATTCAACAGTTAAACATAGACTCTGTGGAAATGTTATTCAACAGTTAAACATAGACCCAGAGTCATCAATGTATTGATCTTGGGTAGCATTATTTGGAGCAGTGTAGGGGTCTTGAGGAATATGTTGAAAATATGGGTCCTAGTGTAGATCCTTGTGGAACACCAATGGCTATAGGCAGTAGTGAAGAAATCATTTTTTATTTCACTGTTTGTATTCTTTTTGAGAGGTAGCTACAGAACCATCACAGGGAAGAGATGGTGAGTCCTAAGAATGAGAGTTGATACTGTCTCTGATGGGAAACTGTATCAACAATTTCTGATAAGTCTAGGAAGATGGTGGAGACTAAACTTACTGCATTTCTATGGGTGTTGACAGTATTAACAAAATGCAGTAAAGCAGTAGTTATGCGGTGATAAGGACTAAAGCCGTTGATTGTCTGTTAGTTGAGAAGTAGCATAAGAATACATTTTTCTAATGTTTTTATTATAGGTGATAAGCAATTTGCCTGTTTGAAAGCTCTGTATTGATACCACCGTTATGCAGTGAAATAATGAACGATTTTTTCCATAATAAGGGGACTTTATTTTCATATATGGATTGAGTATCATAAGTGAAAGATGATATAGAGTAGATTCAGCTGTTATTTTGAGATTTTCATCAGGTAGATTGCCAGTGGCAGTTGTACTACTCTTTCATTTTTTGATGGTATCTGTAGGAACTGGTTGGAAGGAGAAGCATTGAAGGAGGTCATTTGGTTGAATAAAATCTTCTAGCTTGATTACTTAACCTGGTTGGTTATTGACTGTACAATTTGTATAAAGTGGCTATTGAATTGGTTGGCTATGCTATCATTTTGTTTTTGTGTTTAGTGTTGGCTGTGTAGCTTGTGTTGAATTTAGCAGTTCATTGATGGAGGCCTAAAGTAGATTTGCATTATTAGTGTGTATGTTTTGATTGGTTGAACAGTGATTGACTTTCTTTAATGATAGGTTGTTTTGTTAGGTTTTTTATTTGTCTATATGCTAGTAAAGTGGGAGCAGTTTTATTTTTTTGTCCAGATATTCCATGCTTTGTCTCTTTCTTCCATACGTCCTTTACTTGCTAAAAATAGTCATGGGGCAGGGTTGGCTTTGACTAACGAGTGGGACCAGGGTGTTTAGAACACCTACCAAGATTTTATTGAACTCCGAGACAGCCATCTATGGGGATAGTCTTTACTGACTCCCATTTAAGCAGATGTAATGTAATAATAAATTTATTTATGGAAAGTAGCAAGTTTTCTTACCAGGCTGTAGTGAGCTTTAGGGTTACTGCATGGTATAAATTTATTCATGGGAAGTAGCAAGTTTTCTTACCAGGCTGTAATGATGTGCTCTGGGGCTACTGCATTTGATACTGCTTGGTATAGATTAGTAAGTGATCACTTAGGTTGTCTGACAGAGTTGTATGGAATAACATTTTATATGGAGAAGATTTTAGAATCCAGTCGAGGGTTGATTTGCTGTGGCTTTGTTATATCTGGCTAGTGTGGTTATAAGTTTGGTGAACTTGTACAGATATATATAGTACTGGGTGAATTTTTAGATTGTATAGTTAGCCAGTCTGTATTAACATCACCCAGTATTATGGTTTCATAAAGAACACAAGCAATTACTTGTCCTCCCCCTTTTCTCCTCAACCTCCAAGCTAATCTCCATCTATAGACAATTCAAAATTTCCTTGGGGGACAGTTCCTTTAATGGTAAAGGTGCAAGGCCTGTGGGATTCTTCATATAGACCAGAATATGTTATTTTGAAAGAGATGTGAACTGGGATCCATATCTTTTATTTTCTTTATCTTCTATGGCTCCTTGGGCATCGCTTGATGATTATAGGCAACACCACAGTTCATAGGTTCTATAGGTAGGTACTAGGCTATCAGCCCTAGGGCCTAAACAAGCCTAGCCATAACGATTCCCTGGCTATTGCTTCCCACAAATATTTACTTTCCTGGACCCCTGTCTAGCAGGGCTACTGATGTGATCCCCGGGGTAAATTTCCTATCTCCCATCCAGTCATTAAGGTTTCTCTTGAAGAGGACCATTGAGGCGCTCTGCCTGACATGTATGGGCAGCTTATTCCAGAGTATGGGAAGTTTCTGGGTAAGGAACCTATCCCTCCAGCATATTCTACTCATTGTGATGATGAGGTTAAGATCCCTGGAGTGTGTGGCTCGGCGGGATTGGGATTTCTTTAAGTATTGCATGTCCAACAACTCTGGGCTTGACATGGCCTTGTATGTTAGGCAGAGA